>NC_133326.1:285858999-286158999 GCF_042186555.1 Aquarana catesbeiana
CCCCCCCTCCCTTCCTCCCCCCCTTCCCCCCCCCCCCCCTTTTCCTCTCCCCCCCCCTTTCCCCCTTTTTTTTCTCCCCCCTCCCCCCTCCCTTCCCCCCCTTTTTCCCCCTCCCTCTCCAACCCCCTCCCCCCCCCCCCTTCCTCCCCCCTCTCTTTTCTTCTTTCCCCCTCCCTCCCCTCCCTTTTGTTTCCCTTCCTCCCCGTTCCTCTCTTCCCCTTCCTCCCCCCCTTCTCCCCTCCCCCTTCCCCCCTCCTTTCTCCTTTTTCCCCCCCCCTTCCCCCTCCCTTCTTTTCCAAACCACCTTTTAATTCTTTCCTTTGCACACTGGGTGTTTAAATTTAAGCTACCGCATGGGTACCCCTCTACTCTATCACGCTCTACCTGCTTTGTGGCTTGGTGATCCACACTAAAATCATTTATTTAAACATTTTATCCACCAGAGGCTGTTTTGTTACCCCTGTGTTCGTCGCAGGGGGAATTGTTTGGGGCCCCCATATGCCCACAGAGAATATTTGAACGGGTGAGCCTGTCCTTTTTATATTCTACTTGTACTTTATTGTTTATTGTATTATCTAATGATTGCGCTGTAATTACCACACTAAAAATTCTATGCATCTGTGAATTGTTTGTATATTCATTACCTGTCTCCTATGCTACATTATAGACTTTACTCTCCTGAGGAAGCGGTGAATACCGCGAAACCGGTCGAGAATCCAAGTCACTTTTGCAATCTCTGTTATCACTGGATGCAATTTATGTGGTTGTATACATTACTCTGTCCTGTATCACAACTGTATATGTGATTATTATTGTAATATTTAGATATATATATCTTTTTTTAAAAATGTCTTTCTATTAAAAATACAGTTTTTATCCTATTATTTCCCTCCATTCCTTTGTACTAATATCTAACTATTTTTAGTACCGTAATAGTCCCTTGTGTTCCTTTTTTTTTTTTTTTTTTTGTGTGTGGGGGGTGGGGACAATTGCCGACAGAAGCAGCGAACTGCGGCTCTCCCCACTTCCTGCCTCCTTTTGCTAGTAGATTTTTGGGATGATGGTACTTTATATTCGGTAACCTAACTCTTTGACCATAGGCGCTTTCCCCTACTATATCTCTGAATCACCTAGTTGGGTAAATTATTAGATAACTAGCTCATGTTAATTAGGTTCTGGTTACAGTTTTTATTGTAAGCCTGCTGTATATATTTGTGTGTCATCTCAAATAAATCAGTCCATGTTCAGCAACTAAACAAGTATTGTCTTGTTTTGTGCTTGTGAGCGGTTGGAATATCTGATATCTATATTCAGACTGGGATTAAGTGGTATACGATGAAAGCACTCAAGAGGAGTGTGGGATGTTTTGTTACATTGGTGGCAAGCAGTGGGATGCTTCCTGCAGTCTGGGACATCCAAACTTCCACCTGGATCCAAGGTCCGGATAGCAGGAGAGGAGAGGTACAGATATAAGCCACCATGGAAGAGGAATTCAGAAAGAGGTTGCGAGAGATGCAGATACAGCACAGAGGACCAGTATCAGAGCAGGTCCTGTTGGGATGGTTTGACTCTATCCACTGCGAACTCTAGAAGGAAGCGGTAGCCCGTGAGCAGCGTCACCAGGAAAGTTTTACCCTCCATCCAGGAAAGGTACTGGTCGCAGTATGGATTGCGGGTGCTGTTTTTGGGAGAAAAACCGCACAAGAAGCAGACAGCTGAATTAAGCAGGCTGGTCTGGGCAGAGGTGCGGCTAGATGATAGTTACAGAGCCCTCTGGTGGCATGTATCCCAAACATGCCCTTTGATAGCGCATGACAGCCCAATGTAAGGCTTTGGCTACGGTGGCCTGGGACTGTTGTATGTGAAGCTGACAGGGGACCCTAACTTTGGGGAGTGATTTGGAGTGGCTGTTAGATGAAATCATGGATTTCAGAGAAGGCTACTGAACGTCTCAGAAATGCACTGAATTAGCAACTGTACTACGGATGCACTGTATTTTATACTGTGTACACCAACAGAAGTGTAGTAGAAACTGTACACACTGTATTAGATACTGTGAACACCGCCTGCACTGTATTAGCAACTGTACTACAGCTGCACTGTATTGTGTACTGTGTACACCAGCAGAAGTGTAGTAGAAACTGTACACACTGTATTAGATACTGTGTATACCGCCTGCACTGTATTAGCAACTGTACTATGGATACACTGTATTTTATACTGTGTGCACTACCATAAGTGTAGTAGACACTGTACACACTGTATTAGATACTGTGTACATTGCCTGCACTGTATTAATAACTATACTATGGCTGCACTGTATTGTGTACTATGTACATCACCAGAAGTGTAGTAGAAACTGTACACACTGTATTAGATACTGTGTACACTGCTTGCACTGTATTAGCAACTGTACTACGGCTGCACTGTATTTTATACTTTGTACACCACCAGAAGTGTAGTAGACACTGTACACACTTAGATTAGATACTGTGTACACTGCCTGAAGTGTATTAGAAACAGTACACCACGGAATGCACTGTAGATATATATAGTATCTCACAAAAATGAGTACAGCCCTCACATTTTTGTAAATATTTTATTATATCTTTTCATCTGACAACACTGAACAAATGACAATTTGCTACAATGTAAAGTAATGAGTGTACAGCTTATATAACAGTGTAAATTTGCTTACCCCTCAAAATAACTCAACACACAGCCATTAATGTCTTAACCTTTAGCAACAAAAGTGAGTACACCCCTAAGTGAGAATGTTCAAATTGTGCCCAATTAGCCATTTTCCCTCCCGGTGTCATGTGACACGTTAGTGTTACAAAGTCTCAGGTGTGAATGGGGAACAGGTGTGTTAAATTTGGTTTTATCGCTCTCGCTCTCTCATACTGGTCACTGGAAGTTCAACATGGCACCTCATGGTAAAAAACTCTCTGAGGATCTGAAAAAAAGAATTGTTGCTCTACATAATGATTGTCTATGCTATAAGAACATTGCCAAGACACTGAAACTGAGCTGCAGCACGGTGGCCAAGACCATACAGCGGTTCACCAGGACAGGTCCCACTCAGAACAGGCCTCGCCATGGTCGACCAAAGAAGTTGAATGCATGTGCTCAAGGTCATATCCAGAGGTTGTCTTTGGAAATAGATGTATGAGTGCTGCCAGCATTGCTGCAGAGGTTGAAGGGGTGGGGGGTCAGCCTGTCAGTGCTCAGATCATACGCCGCACACTGCATCTAAGTGGTCTGCATGGCTGTCGTCCCCAGAAGGAAGTCTCTTCTAAAGATGTTGCACAAGAAAGCCCGCAAACAGTTTGCTGAAGACAAGCAGACTAAGGACATGGATTACTGGAACCATGTCCTGTAGTCTGATGAGACCAAGATAAACTTATTTGGTTTCAGGTGGTGTCAAGGGTGTGTCGCAGCAACCCAGGTGAGGAGTACAAAGAGAAGTGTGTCTTGCCTACAGTCAAGCATGGTGGTGGGAGTGTCATGGTCTGTGGCTGCATGAATGCTGCCGGCACTGGGGAGCTACAGTTCATTGAGGGAACCATAAATGCCAACATGTACTGTGACATTCCGAAGCAGAGCATGATCCCTTGCCATCGGAGACTGGCCCACAGGGCAGTATTCCAACAGGATAACAACCCAAACATACCTCCAAGATGACCACTGCCTTGCTAAAGAAGCTGAATGTAAAGGTGATGGACTGGCCAAGCATGTCTCCAGACCTAACCCCTATTGAGGATCTGTGGGACATCCTCAAACGGATGGTGGAGGAGCGCAAGGTCTCTAACATCCACCAGCTCTGTGATGTCGTCATGGAGGAGTGGAAGAGGACTCCAGTGGCAACCTGTGAAGCTCTGGTGCATTCCATGCCCAAGAGGGTTAAGGCAGTGCTGGAAAATCATAGTGGCTACACAAAATATTGACACTTTGGGCCCAATTTGGACATTTTCACTTAGAGGTGCACTCACTTTTGTTGCCATCGGTTTAGACATTAATGGCTGTGTGTTGAGTTATTTTGAGGGGACAGCAAATTTACACTGTTATACCAGCTGTACACTCACTACTTTACATTGTAACAAAGTGTAATTTCTTCCATGTTGTCACATGAAAAGATATAATAAAATATTTACAAAAATGTGAGGGGTGTACTCACTTTTGTGAGATACTGTAGATGAAAATCATTGAGAAAAACGGCATGGGTCCCCCCCCCCTCCAGCCCATTGCAAGGCTCTTTGGGTCTGGTATGGATATTAAGGGGAACCCCGCAACCAAATTTTAAAAAAAATGGCATGGGGGGATTTCATATATATATCAAATACACTGCCATTAACAGAATAACCTGCCTGCTTAATCAATCTCTTCTACTTACCCAGCACATTGATGACCAAGATTTATTTCCATCCGTTTTGTGTATCATGATGACAACTGCCCCCCGGGCTGCTAAGCCTGCCTCTATACTACCCTACCCGCCCTTATACTACCCTAGCCTGTCTATATACTACCCCAGCCTGCCCCTATACTGCCCTAGCCTTTCCATACACTACCCTAGCCTGTCTATATACTAACCTAGCCTGTCCATATACTGTACTAACCTAGCCTGTCCATATACTACCCTATCATGCCCATTTACTACCTAAGCCTGTCCATATACTACCCCAGCCTGTCCCTACACTGCCCTAGCCTGTCCATATACTACCCTAGCCTGTCCATATACTACCTTAGCGTGCCCATTTTCTACCCTAGCATGTCCATATACTACCCTAGCCTGTCTATATACTACTCTAGCCTACCCCTATACTACCCTAGCCTGTTTATATACTGCCCTAGCCCACCCCTTGGAATTGAACATAATGGCATGTCATATAATTTTGTATATAGACAAGATGCTTGTGCATGTAAATCTGACTTCCTGATAAATTTGATTTGCGTTTTAATTATCATGATATAAAATAATGGATGTGGGGGCCTTTTGGTGGGTGTAATTTTTTTTTTTGGGGGGGGCAGCATTTACTTATTGGACTCAGGCAGCACAATGTCTTGGGTCAGCCCTGTGACAAGGTCTCTACCCCTCTTCAACAGTGATTGTTCCAATTTGACAAAGATGGTCTCTTTCATGGCTTTGGTGAACCCATTGTCCTTTAAGTCCTTTAAGCAATTGAGGATGCACTGTCTCAATTGCCTGGTAATGAAGATGCAAGTCAGGCCCATGCGTAGAGTAGAAGTATGAACCTGACTCATTCTCATAACAATCTGTTTGGGTGTTGGATCTTTTGAATGTTCAAGCCTCTGTCTCAGTGTTCCGTTCCACATAGGAGACCAGTACATCTCTCAAGAAGCCACTGGGTGACCCCATCTCCAGGAATCCACTCACTGCAAGTATCTGTGTAGTGCTACTAAGCTTAAGTTGCCTCTGAAGCTCCCCGTCGTGGCTGTGTATTACCACTCTAAATAAAACCGATTGTATTTCCAAACTTATCTGAGTCTTCCTACCTGATAGCTGTTAAGGTTAAAGTTAACTGTTAAGAATATAGTATTCATAGACTTCCTAAGCTTTGATCCACACGATCCAACATAGTTCACTGCCTGAAGTATTACACTCAGCCTAATTAGCAGTGGGGGAATTTATGTCCAACATAAAGCTGGATGGATAGGTTATTGTCCTTATTTGTGTTGTTTTTTTGTTTTTTTTATTATTGTATTGACCAAAGCTGTTAAATTAGAACTAAAGGCAAAACCTTTTTGTTTTAATTTTGGATAGAGTAAGGGAGCAGTGTAACCATTGTCAGTTTTCTGTTTTTGCCATCTGTGTCTTAGTAGGGAGATTTTTCTTTACTTCCCCACATCCCTTGTTGTCACCAGGGTCACTAGTATTCCCTTTGGAATATTTTCCTGTTATTACTGTTCCGAGGACAACCCAAAATGAGTTATTTTCTTTCACTTTTACTGTCAATTTTGAGGATAAGCAGGACAAATAGACAGGGTAAATCTCCTTAATAGGGTCACATACAGCTGTAAATGCCTGACAGGTGTTCTAATGCCCTGTACACACGACCGGTTTTCCGTCGGAATAAACTCTGAAGGTTTTTCCAATGGAGTTCTGACGGAATTTCCGCTCAAGCTGTCCTGCATACACACAGTCCCACCAAATTCCGACCGTTCAGAACGCGGCGACGTACAACACGTATGACGGGACTAGAAAACGGAAGTTCAATAGCCAGTAGCCAATAGCTTCCATCTCGTACTTGCTTCAGAGTATGCGTAGTTTTTGGTACGTCGGAACAGCATACAGACAATCGGTTTTCCCGATAGGAATTGGTTTCATCGGAAAAATTTAGAATATGTCCTCTTTCTAGGTCGGTCAGAATTTTCGACGTAAAAAGTCAGATGGGGCATACACACGATCAGAATATACGATGAAAAAGCTCCCGTCTGACTTTTTCTGTCGGACATTCCGCTCGTGTGTACACGGCATAATCCTTCTCTACTCTACTGTGCAAAATTGATTAAAATGTTTTTCCTTTAGTTATACTTTAAGGCCATACGTCAATATTTTAAATATTAAGTTAATGTATCTTAGGTTACCCCTTAATAGGCCATAGGTCAATATATTAAATATTAAGTTAATGTATCTTGGGTTACCCCTTAATAGAAGACCACTGCCTTTTTAAACATTTGTGTTGTGTGTTTATGTTTTTTTCCTGTTTATAATTTAATTTGGTCATTTACGTTTATGCACATCCCATGTACTATTCCCATGCCTATATCAATCACTACCCTAGAGGTCAACGAGATCTCAGGTTCAAGTAAAATATTCCCTAAAAGGGTTATTATAGGAAAGTCGACTATTTGTAAACTGTATTTGCTTACAATATTTGATAATGCATGTAGCAATGAACTAAATTATAGCACCCTCAAAGTAATTCTAATCATACATGTGAACGCTACAATTGATTGCAGAGAACAGAAAATCCCAGTGTAAACACAATTTATCTGCTGTGTTGAGCAAATTATTTTTAATCCTAAAAATTTCCTTTAAAGGTCAACATGTAAAACAAAATCCATCACGCTATGTTGTAACTAGACTTATTCAAGGTAAACATGGATTATAGGTTTGGATCAGGGATTCTGCTTCACAGCTGTCAAAACATTTTACTACCGTCCAGAAAATATAGCAAGCTGCCTTCACAAAGTAATATTAGCAGCTATTAAACAGACGTATGTTTTAAAATGCCAATAAGATTACATTCTAATGCCTTGTACACACGGTTGGATTTTCCAAAGGAAAATGTTCGATCGGAGCTTGTTTTCGGAAATTCCGACCGTGTGTAGGCTCCATCGGACATTTTCCATCGGGATTTCCGTCACACAAAATTTGAGATCTGGATCTCAAATTTTCCCACAACAGAATCCGTTGTCGTAAATTCCAATCATTTGTACACAGTTCCGACGCACAAAGTTCCACGCATGCTCGGAATCAAGCAGAAGAGCCGCACTGGCTATTGAACTTAATTTTTCTCGGCTTGTCGTACGTGTTGTACGTCACCGCGTTCTTGACGTTCGGAATTTCTGACAAAATTTGTGTGACCGTGTTTATGCAACACAAGTTTGAGCCAACATCCGTCGGAAAATAATCCCCAGTTTTGTTGTCGGAAAATCCTATCGTGTGTACAGGGCATAAGTGTGCTTCAGTGAACGTAAAGTGCTCTTTTGCAGTCAAATTGTAGTCATCTGACATCCAAATGAATATCCAGTCATTTTATACATTATTTGATGATCTACGGCAGCATTTAAGAAGGTAAGGAATGTATTGATCATATAATTTCTTTTTAAAAGTCAGCCAGTTGCCACTTGGGACCTTTTTTCCATCAGCTATGGAAAAAGATAGAATATGTCACTGTGTATGATCAGTGTATAAATGACTCTAGAAAGTAAAGTGATGTTTTAAGCCCTTAGAAAATATTTTTTGTGCAGAAGATCCTACAACTTTTCTCCTACAAACCCAATAGACTCTGCCGTATCATGCCCATTACCTCTGAGTGCTTAGAAGCCTTGAGATTTGTAATTTGCCACTTTGTTCTTGGTAGATGTCATTGTGTGCTTCTTTTTCCATTGCGCTAGTGGCAAAGCACTTATAGAACTTAAACAGAATATTTCCAAACCACACTAAAGTCATCATCTTTGAAAGAACCAACCTCTGCCATTTACACAGCATTATGTTTACTACTTAAAGTGCAGCCCACTTTTTTTTCAAGCTGTGGATAGAATAGCACAAACTGCCAGGTTTGTTTATTTATTTACCTATTTCACTTCACTTTCTGTCCCAAAGATAATTGGGACAGAAACAATAGAAAGCTTTAGAAAAGCACTGTGTTTGAGCCCCCCCCCCCCCCCCCCCCCCCACACACACACACACACACACACACACACACAATCTAGGGTTAAAATTAGTTAAAAGAGTCTAGGAAAAAAGGGGTGAAAATAATCTTTTGGACAATCTCCCTTATGTAATTGTGTTTGAAGCTGAACTTCAGTCTTGCACAGTAGCACATACTTCTCTACCGATCTAAAATTACTCTGATTTGACGGCACACTGTGACCTTCTCATACCGTACATTAGAAGTTGCACCAAGTCAGACTGACCCCGCATTATCTTCTAGGCGGAGGACATCCAGCATCATCTAGATCAGTGGTCTCCAAACTGTGTCCAGGGGGCAAGATGCGGCCCTTTGCTTGCCTTCATGTGGCCCTTGGGGCATTCCCCTTCCTCCCATTGATACCAACAATGGGGCACTATTTCTCCCACTGACACCAAGCATGGGGCACTATTCCCCCCAATACCAAAGATGGGGCACTATTCCTCCCACTGCCACCAAAGATGGGGCATTGTTTACTCCCACTGATGCCAGGACATTTTCTACTCCCACTGGCAACAGTCCGGCCCACCTAAAGTCTGAAGGATAGTAAACTGGCCCTTTGTTTAGAAAGTTTGGAGACCCCTGATCTAGATTTTCTCTCCTCAGCCTTACTGTCTCTGGCCTATCTCTCATAAATTTGATTTCAGTTACTTTAAAGTGATTGTAAACCCTCACATTGTAAACCAACCTATTTGGTTTAACAAAAATTAAAGGCAAAACTTTTGTGTATAGATATAATAAAAAAAAAATATGAATACCATTTTCCCCTTTTTTATAAGTAAACACATTCCCTTTTTTTCTTAGCTGCATAAGAGCTGGGGGGAGGAGAAGCAACAGTACACTAATCTTCCCAGTGAATGGCTGTGTAGGGGGGGGGGGGCTTTTAGGACAAGTCTGCTCATTGGAGGAGAGAACTGGCCGTGCTGTGCTCTCATGTCTAGTGTGGTCAGTTTTTAATAGGAAAGCGGAGGGATTGGCAGGAACACCAGGGATTTCACACAAAGGAAGCAATACAAAGAGAAGAGAACAGGATACTTTTTCATACAAGTACATGGTACAGCTGACACATAACAGGAATGTGAACTGTTGGGGTAACAAACACTTTAACTACTTACGGATCGCCCGCCGTCATTGTACGTCGGCTGTTTGAAGTGGAGTACCGTTCTTAAGGCAGCAGCTAGCCGCCATAACCTCAGTATCCTCTTAAACAGCGTGCGGTCCGCTTTCAGATAAAAGTGGCCTCTGCAGCTTACCGGAGCCGTTGGTAGCGGCTGAGACTAATGCCCCGTACACACGGTCGGATTTTCCGATGGAAAATGTCCGATCGGAGCGTGTTGACGGAAATTCCGACCGTGTGTGGGCTCCATCGGACATTTTCCATCGGTTTTCCGACACACAAAGTTTGAGAGCAGGATATAACATTTTCCGGCAACAAAGTCCGATCGCGTCAATTCCGACCGTGTGTGGCCTGTTCCGACGCACAAAGTGCCACGCATGCTCAGAAGAAATTCCGAAACGGAACAGCTCGGTCTGGTAAACTTAGCGTTCGCAATGGTTACAGCACTTTCGTCACGCTGCAATGTTAAAAATGGTTTAATATAGCGCACTCTCTTCTTCTTTATAATGTGACAAGAATTAAGTCGTTTTGCTGCTCATATTCACACAGATTTCTCACAAACTTTTTTGTTTTTTTTTTTCCTTGGGATTCCCTGAATATATTGTTATTTGTCACATCGTTCAAAAATCAAAAATTTTTTTTTTTTTGGATTTAAAGCCATTTTCTTTTCGATTTTATGTTTGTATTTTTTCAAAGGCTGATCTTTGTTTAATGTTATTTTTAGTTTTACTCCAGACTATTTTTGTGTGTGTTTTGTGTGTCAAGTTACCACAACACCATTATTATCTTGTATTATTTAATCTCAAGGAGGTTGCTTGGTGTTGGTGTCCTTTGCTAATTTCACATTGTATTTTTGCAATGTACCTGAATCCTCACAAACAAACTGTCCTTTTTGAAGTAAAACACACATAGGCAAGTATAATTCAAACCAAAAATCCTTTATTAAGGGCTCAGAACCAAACAAAGAGGGAGGCAACGCTGGATAAACAGGAGAAATTAGCGAAGCCTTTGACCCCCAGGGCAGACATCAATTCTTGAACATCAAAATTGGTGGCCTGAGGAGTCCATGTGTAAGGGAGGGCAGTCTGGTCCAGAAGTCCCAGAGATCCGGAAAGTAGCAGATGACATATGTGTCCCCAGGCTGGCCGACCAGACTGGATCCAGGGTCCTCACTTTCTGGTCTTCCTTCCACGCTTCATTCCGGGCTGTGGCTGTGCTGTTGGAGATGTGGCAGGAGGAGGAGTAGGACCTGGAGGAGGAGGACTAGGAGGACCTGGAGGAGAAGGAGGAGGAGGAGGAGGACCTGCAGGAGGAGGAGGAGGACCATGTGTGAGGTCACAAAGGTGTGTATCAGATGTAATTTGGGCCCTCATCCCCTTATTAAGAGCCTCCAATATTAACAACTCTCACATGAGTTGTTGTCCCTCCTCCATCCTCTGCATTTTAGAGGCAATGATGGCAGCGAAGTCATCCTCCACGGTCTGTGGTGCTCCCAGGGCCTCTGTAGCCCTCCAAAAGAGGCCTATGGCAGCCTCCTCTAGGGAACTCCTCCTCCTGCCACTTTCTCTTTCCAGGTGTAGGGGAGGGACCGGCATATCAGGCAGCCGGTTCGGCCGGCCACCTCCTGGCTGAGACTTCCCTGTGTATGAAAAAGGGACATGGTTTTAGTTTTTGCATCATCAATCACAATCATAAATTAGTACTCCAAACTAACATCTAGTTAACATCATTGATTGGACAAGCAGAAATATTTAGAGGAATGCTATACCTGGCTCAATCTGGGCTCCTCCACATGTTGCTGCCTGGAAGGCCCAGGTTGGGCGTCAGAAGCCTCAGCTGGAGGGGAAGGAAGCGTGGAAAGAAGACTGGAGAGTAGGGATGAGCCGAACACCCCCCTGTTCGGTTCGCACCAGAACATGCGAACAGGAAAAAAGTTTGTTCGAACATGCGAACACCGTTAAAGTCTATGGGACACGAACATGAATAATCAAAAGTGCTAATTTTAAAGGCTTATATGCAAGTTATTGTCATAAAAAGTGTTTGGGGACCTGGGTCCTGCCCCAGGGGACATGGATCAATGCAAAAAAAAGTTTTAAAAACGGCCGTTTTTTCAGGAGCAGTGATTTTAATAATGCTTAAAGTCAAACAATAAAAGTGTAATATCCCTTTAAATTTCGTACCTGGGGGGTGTCTATAGTATGCCTGTAAAGGGGCGCATGTTTCCTGTGTTTAGAACAGTCTGACAGCAGACATTTTGAAGGAAAAAACTCATTTAAAACTACCCGCGGCTATTGCATTGCCGACAATACACATAGAAGTTCATTGATAAAAACGGCATGGGAATTCCCCAAAGGGGAACCCCGAACCAAAATTAAAAAAAAAAAATGACGTGGGAGTCCTCCTAAATTCCATACCAGGCCCTTCAGGTCTGGTATGGATATTAAGGGGAACCCCGGCCAAAATTTAAAAAAAAAAAATGACGTGGGGTTCCCCCTAAATTCCATACCAGACCCTTCAGGTCTGGTATGGATTTTAAGGGGAACCCCGCGCCAAAAAAAAAAAAAAAACGGCGTGGGGTCCCCCCAAAAATCCATACCAGACCCTTATCCGAGCACGCAACCTGGCAGGTCGCAGGAAAAGAGGGGGGGACGAGAGTGCGGCCCCCCCTCCCTCCTGAACCGTACCAGGCCACATGCCCTCAACATTGGGAGGGTGCTTTGGGGTAGCCCCCCAAAACACCTTGTCCCCATGTTGATGAGGACAAGGGCCTCATCCCCACAACCCTGGCCGGTGGTTGTGGGGGTCTGCGGGCGGGGGGCTTATCGGAATCTGGAAGCCCCCTTTAACAAGGTGACCCCCAGATCCCGGCCCCCCCCCTGTGTGAAATGGTAAGGGGGTACATAAGTACCTCTACCATTTCACGAAAAAAGTGTCAAAAATGTTAAAAATGACAAGAGACAGTTTTTGACAATTCCTTTATTTAAATGCTTCTTCTTTCTTCTATCTTCCTTCATCTTCTGGTTCTTCTGGCTCTTCTGGTTCTTCTGGTTCTTCCTCCGGCGTTCTCGTCCAGCATCTCCTCCATGGCGTCTTCTGTCTTCTTCTCCTCGGGCCGCTCCGCACCCATGGCATGGGGGGGAGGCTCCCGCTCTTCTCTTCTTCTCTTCTTCTCTTCTTCATTTTCTTCTCCGGGCCGCTCCGCAATCCATGCTGGCATGGAGGGAGGCTCCCGCTGTGTGACGGCGCTCCTCGTCTGACAGTTCTTAAATAACGGGGGGGGCGGGGCCACCCGGTGACCCCGCCCCCCTCTGATGCACGGTGACTTGACGGGACTTCCCTGTGGCATTCCCCGTGACGTCACAGGGAAGTCCCGTCAAGTCACCGTGCGTCAGAGGGGGGCGGGGTCACCGGGTGGCCCCACCCCCCGTTATTTAAGAACTGTCAGACGAGGAGCGCCGTCACACAGCGGGAGCCTCCCTCCATGCCAGCATGGATTGCGGAGCGGCCCGGAGAAGAAAATGAAGAAGAGAAGAAGGGAAGAAAAGAAGAAGAGAAGAAGAGAAGAGCGGGAGCCTCCCCCCCATGCCATGGGTGCGGAGCGGCCCGAGGAGAAGAAGATAGAAGACGCCGCGGAGGAGATGCTGGACGAGAACGCCGGAAGAAGAGCCAGAAGAACCAGAAGAACCAGAAGATGAAGGAAGATAGAAGAAGCATTTAAATAAAGGAATTGTCAAAAACTGTCTCTTGTCATTTTTAACATTTTTGACACTTTTTTCATGAAATGGTAGGGGTACTTATGTACCCCCTTACCATTTCACACAGGGGGGGGGCCGGGATCTGGGGGTCACCTTGTTAAAGGGGGCTTCCAGATTCCGATAAGCCCCCCGCCCGCAGACCCCCACAACCACCGGCCAGGGTTGTGGGGATGAGGCCCTTGTCCTCATCAACATGGGGACAAGGTGTTTTGGGGGGCTACCCCAAAGCACCCTCCCAATGTTGAGGGCATGTGGCCTGGTACGGTTCAGGAGGGAGGGGGGGCCGTACTCTCGTCCCCCCCTCTTTTCCTGCGGCCTGCCAGGTTGCGTGCTCGGATAAGGGTCTGGTATGGATTTTTGGGGGGACCCCACGCCGTTTTTTTTTTTTTTTTTGGCGCGGGGTTCCCCTTAAAATCCATACCAGACCTGAAGGGTCTGGTATGGAATTTAGGGGGAACCCCACGTCATTTTTTTTTTTACATTTTGGCCGGGGTTCCCCTTAATATCCATACCAGACCTGAAGGGCCTGGTATGGAATTTAGGGGGACCCCCACGTCATTTTTTTTTTTTTAATTTTGGTTCGGGGTTCCCCTTTGGGGAATTCCCATGCCGTTTTTATCAATGAACTTCTATGTGTATTGTCGGCAATGCAATAGCCGCGGGTAGTTTTAAATGAGTTTTTTCCTTCAAAATGTCATTTTGCTGTCAGACTGTTCTAAACACAGGAAACATGCGCCCCTTTACAGGCATACTATAGACACCCCCAGGTACGAAATTTAAAGGGATATTACACTTTTATTGATTGACTTTAAGCATTATTAAAATCACTGCTCCTGAAAAAACGGCCGTTTTTAAAACTTTTTTTTGCATTGATCCATGTCCCCTGGGGAAGGACCCAGGTCCCCAAACACTTTTTATGACAATAACTTGCATATTAGCCTTTAAAATTAGCACTTTTGATTTCTCCCATAGACTTTTAAAGGGTGTTCCGCGGCATTCGAATTTGCCGCGAACACCCCAAATTGTTCGCTGTTCGGTGAACTTGCGAACAGCCAATGTTCGAGTCGAACATGAGTTCGACTCGAACTCGAAGCTCATCCCTACTGGAGAGTGATGACCTGGGTTCAGTCTGGCCTGCCAGAAAATGCAGCCTGTCATAGTACCACATCCTGGGGACATAGATGTCATCTGCTGCTCCGGATCTCTGCGAATCCTGGACTTTCTGGCGCTCCCTTACATATGTGCTCCTCAGGCCACCAACTAAGATCTTCAAATATGTGATGTCTGCTGTGGGGATCACCTGCTTCACAATTTCCAACAATTGATCCAGCGCTGCCTTCCTCTTTGTTTGGTTCCTGTAATGTGGGTGGTTGATCTCCCACAGACAAGGCAGCTCCCTGAACATGTCAATGAAGATTGCCATGAAGTCTGTATCATTCAAGATATCCATTTTCACTGCAAGACACAACACAAGACAAACCCTAATGTCACACCAAACTCTACTAATCTTGTTACAATATATGCCTCAATGTAGAAGCAGTATAGGCACAAGTATGTCTCTTACCTTCGTTCTGACGATCGGCGCCTCCAATGCTCCTTCCTCCGCTCACAGATCGTATGTAATACGCACGTGTGGTACGCTTTATACACACTGCGCATGCGTGTAACTCCACCCGCCCCTGACGTTCTTTCTAGTCTATTCCCCGCCCCTTTTCGTTCTGCGCAGTGGGGGAAGAGCACATGGCGGATAGACAGCAGGTGCGTGCTAATTACAGGAACGAGGAGGAGGAGGAGGAGGAAAGCCCGGATCCGGACACGTCCCGATCCAGAAGGAGAAGATTTAAGGCCACAAATATGTCCTTTGGGGAGATGTTGGAGATGGTGGACATTCTAAAGAAGGCCGACTATGATGGAAAGTATGGGCCTTACCCCAACCCCAATATCAGAAAGGCCAAGATAATTGCGAAAGTGGTCAAGAGTCTGCACCGGAATTTCGAGGTACGACGATTGAAAGATCAGCTCAGGAAGCGGTGGTCGGACCTGAAATTAAGAGAGCCTGAGCAGTACAGAAAGATCCGGAGAGTGCTGCAAAAAAGTAAGTAGTGCTGTGTTCCTATTCTTTTTGTCTTTATTACGTTCGTGCTGCTCCATATGCTTTTCTTAATTGTTGTACAGTTTAAAATGTCAATTTTAATGTTCATGGGCCCATTATTCGTTCGTATCAAACATTTTTTTTTCGGCCTCTAAAACACCATTGTTTAGGCCATATGCATTTTCCAACATTTTTTAGGGCCTACTTGGATGCAAAATCTTTGGTTGTGTAGATGGTTTGTTACTAGAATGAAATGCAAACTAGATTCTGTGTATAAGGAGAGGACACTCAGCAGCTGTTTTCACATCTGGACGCTGGAGCACTAGTGTGGGACACAAAAACACCCTTTTTATTAGGGGGCCCACACAGGTGCTCCAGTGTATACTATAGGGGGGTCTCCATCTGTGAAGCTTGTACAAAACAGGTAAAGTATTGCAGGTTGACAAAGGACACTAAAAAAGCGACATCTTTGATCTCTGCTAAAATTGACAATTGTACCCCACTTCCAAGCAATGTTTCCTATTTATAGTTCTGCCATCAAATATCTGTGTGCTAATTATACCATTTTTGCTTTACATAGGGGAGCAAAGACTCAGAGGACACCCCTCATCCGAGGAGACCAGAGACCCCCCACCTCTGGAAGAAGGGGAAACACCCCAAACACAAGCTGAGCAGGAGGAGGAAGAAGACGTGGTGGAAATTGGCACCACAACAGGTGAGTGTCTGCGACCACAGCCTCAGGTAAGAGATGGATGCCGGCAAATTGTTGATACCTGTTTTTGTTTGGTTTCTCTCTTTTTAGGTGATTGTGAGGTTATGGATCGAGATCCTTTCACATCAGAAAGTGCCCAGATCCTGATCGGGGAGATCATGGGGTGTAATTTAGAATTGGAAAACATCAAGAAAAAAATCAATGATGTGATTTAAAAAAATAATAACATCATTGATGTTTTGGGGCGAATTTAACCACTTAACAACCGGCCCATAGCCGAATGACGGCTGCAGGGCGGTTGCTTAACTCTGGGAGGACGTACTATGACGTCCTCCCGGAATTCCCCTCTCGCGCGCCCCCTGGGGCGCGCACCCGAGCACATCCATGACCGCCGGGTCCTGAGGACCGGGCGCATCACGGATCCCGGTAAATGGCCGCTGATCGCGGCTGTTTACCATGTGATCGCGCCATCAAGTGACGGCGCGATCACATGTAAACAGACCGGCGTAATCTGATGACGCCGGTTCCTCTCCTCCCCTCCTGTGTACCGATCGGTACACTGTGGAGGAGAGGGGGATGGATGGATGGCTGCAGCGCTGTGGGCTGGATGTGTAGTGCCCACAGCGCTGCACAGAGACATCCAGCCATCCATCCATCCATGCTCAGCCATCCCTTCTGCTGTGCAATACTCTGCAAAGCCCACATTACTCTGCAATACCCCCATAATACTCTGCAATACCCCCATAATACTCTGCAAAGCCCACATTACTCTGCAATACCCCCATAATACTCTGCAAAGCCCACATTACTCTGCAATACCCCCATAATACTCTGCAATACCCCCATAATACTCTGCAAAGCCCACATTACTCTGCAATACCCCCATAATACTCTGCAAAGCCCACATTACTCTGCAATACCCCCATAATACTCTGCAATACCCCCATAATACTCTGCAAAGCCCACATTACTCTGCAATACACCCAAAATACTCTGCAAAGCCCACATTACTCTGCAATACCCCCACAATACTCTGCAATACCCCACATTACTCTGCAATACCCCTACAATACTCTGCAATACCCCCACAATACTCTGCAAAGCCCTGCCATACCCCGCCATACTCTGCCATACCCCGCCATACCCCGCCATACCCCACAATACCCCGCCATACTCCGCAATACCCCGCAATACCCCGCCATACCCCGCCATACTCCGCAATACCCCGCCATACTCCGCAATACCCGCCATACTCCGCAATACCCCGCAATACCCCGCCATACCCACCATACCCCGCCATACCCCGCCACACCCTGCAATACCCCGCCATACTCCGCAATACCCCGCCATACTCCGCAATACCCCGCCATACTCCGCAATACCCCGCCATACTCCGCAATACCCTGCCATGCTGAGCCATGCTCGGCTGTACTCGGCCTCTGTATGTGGCCAGGCTGTGGAAGTCTCACACATGTGGTATCGCCGTACTCAGGAGGAGCAGGAGAATCTATTTTGGGGTGTAATTTTTGGTATGTACATGCTATGTGTTAGAAATATTGTATAAATGGACAACTTTGTGTTAAAAAAAAAATGCTTTTTAACCACTTCCCGCCCGCCGGCCGTCATACAACGTCCTTGACTTTGTGCGGGGATATCTAAATGATGCCTGCAGCTACAGGCATCATTCAGATATCAGCTTTTTCAGCCGGCGATTCCCTACACCATAAGAATGATCATAGCGGCTGTTCCACTGCTTGATCGTTCTTACGGGAGGCGAGAGGGGATGTCCCCCCCTCCCGCGCTTCTACCGACTCACAGCTATGATCGAAGCCAGGATCGTTTTTTTTATTTTTTTTATTTCAGGCTTCCCAGCCTAGAGGTGAGATGTGGGGTCTTATTGACCCCATATCTCACTGTAAAGAGGACCTGTCATGCCATATTCCTATTACAAGGATGTTTACATTCCTTGTAATAGGAATAAAAGTGGTCAAAATTTTTTTTTTTTGGAAAAAAGCATCAAACTAAAATAAATAAAGTAAAATGAACAATAAAAAAAAAAAAAAAATTTTAAAGCGCCCCTGTCCCTGTGTGCTCGCATGCAGAAGCGAACGCATACGTAAGTCCTGCCCACATATGAAAACGGTGTTCAAACCACACATGTGAGGTATCGCTGCGATCGGTAGAGCGAGAGCAATAATTTTGGCCCTAGACCTCCTCTGTAACTTAAAACATGTAACCAGTAAAAAATTTTAAAGCGTCGCCTATGGGGATTTTTGAGTAGCAAAGTTTGGCGCCATTCCACAAGGGCATGCAATTTTGAAGGGTGACATGTTGGGTATCTATTTACTCGGCGTAACTTCATCTTTCACATTATGCAAAAACATTGGGCTAACTTTACTGTTTTGGTTTTTGTAAAGCACAAAACAGTTTTTTTTCCAAAAAAAACACGTTAAAAAAATTGCTGCGCAAATACCATGCGAGATAAAAAGTTGCAACGACCGCCATTGTATTCTCTAGGGTCTTTGCTAAAAAAACATATATAATGTTTTGGGGTTCTATGTAATTTTCTAGCTAATAAATGATGATTTTTACATGTAGGAGAGAAATGTCAGAATTGGCCTGGGTGCTCCAGAACGCCTGAAGGTGTTCCCCTGCATGTTGGGCCTCTGTATGTGGCCACGCTGTGTAAAAGTCTCACACATGTGGTATCGCCGTACTCGGGAGTAATAG
Source organism: Aquarana catesbeiana (assembly GCF_042186555.1). NCBI lineage: Eukaryota > Metazoa > Chordata > Amphibia > Anura > Ranidae > Aquarana > Aquarana catesbeiana. The sequence goes on from NC_133326.1 coordinate 285,877,844, forward strand.
CAGAATGTGTTTTGGGGTGTAATTTGTGGTATGCATATGCGGTCTGTGAGATATACCCTGCTAATATGACAATTTTGTGGAAAAAAAAAAAAGTAAAAAAAAAAAAAAACCTTGATTTTGCAAAGAATTGTGGGAAAAAATGACAACTTCAAAAAACTCACCATGCATCTTTCTAAATACCTTGGAATGTTTTCTTTCCAAAAAGGGGTCATTTGGGGGGTATTTGTACTTTTCTGGCATGTTAGGGTCTCAAGAAATGAGATAGGCCGTCAGTACTTCAGGTGTGATCAATTTTCAGATATTCGCACCATAGCTTTTGGACTCTATAACTTTCAAAAAGACCAAATAATATCCACCGATTTGGGTTATTTTTACCAAAGATATGTAGCGGTATAAATTTTGGCCAAAATATATGAAGAAAAATTACTAATTTGCAAAATATTATAACAGAAATAAAGAAAAATGTATTTTTTTACAGATTTTTCGGTCTTTTTTCTTTTACGGCGCAAAAAATAAAGAACCCAGCGGTGATTAAATACCACCAAAAGAAAGCTCTATTTCTGTGAAAAAAAGGACAAAAATTTCATATAGATACAGTGTTGCATGACTGAGTAATTGTCATTCAAAATGTGAGAGCACCAAAAGCTGAAAATTGGTCTGGTTAGGAAGGGGGTTTAAGTGCCCAGTTGTCAAGTGGTTAAAAGCCCACAAAATCACTTTCTTTTTTTGTGTGGTACAATCTTTTAAATTTTTGAGCGATGTTTCGAAAAGCAAAATTTGGAGGATGCACACAGTGTGCCAACATGTGCTATCTGCCATCACGGGAGATCAATGGACGCGTTTTGGGGGTGCAACCCCTTCCTCAATAATAAAGTAGCGGTGAGGAAGGGTTTGCTCCCACAAAACACGTCCCTTGATCCCCCGTGATGGCAGCTAGCACATGTTGACATTCGTAAATTGGTGTGCATCTTCCAAATTTCCTGGCAACCATAGATGTCAATTCGTTGTACACCAGTATTGTACAAAAAGATGGGTTAGCCGGAGTAGAAAAGGCACTGCATGAGAAAACAGGGATGAAGCAGCGGCAGATCAACTACATCCTGGAGGGGCTGAAGATGGCCATGGAATGTAATTACTTTTGGTACAATAACAACTACTATGTACAAACCAAAGGTGTAGCCATGGGGGCACATTATGCCCCCAGTGTAGGGAACCTCTTTCTGGATATGTGGGAGGAGGAGTACATCTACGATCGGCAAATCCCCCAAATTAAGATGTATAGGCGCTACATTGATGATTTGATCATTCTATGGAACGGAACAACGGACACATTTGAGGAATTCCTTGGACAACTGAATGCCAATAAATATGGAATCACCTTTACAGGAAAGTGGAACCTTGAGAAGATAGAGTACCTTGATTTAGAAATCTTCAAGCGAGGTACATCTTTATGCACTCGCACCTTTTTTAAAGAAACGGACCGCAATGGGTATATACCCAGTTACAGCTGCCACCACCCGAGGTGGAAGGGAAATGTCCCAAAGGGCCAACTAATGCGGCTTCGCAGGAATTGCGATCTAACTGCGGATTTTGATAAACAAGCAGATGTGCTCATCCAGAGGTTCCAAGAAAAGGATATGCAGCTAATACCCTAGCAAAGCTGAAACTAGATATCATGAAGATAGATAGGAAGACCTTGTTCAAAAATACTAGGAAGAGAAAAAACGAACAAGGAGAGATTTCGTTCATCACAGGGTACAATAATCAATATAAGGACGTTGAACGGATTATCCACAGGTACTGGCCAATTTTACAAGAAGACAGAGTTTTATCAAAAATCCTCCCTAGGAAACCTAAATTTGTTTACAGGAGAACACCTAATCTCCGAAACTTTTTAGTACATAATGCTATAGACCCCCCGAAACAAGTTAAAATCAGCACCGGTCTAAAAGGGTTCTATAAATGCCGTAGGTGCCTAGCATGTAGAGTCAGCAAACCACAACCCAGGAAGAGAGAAATATTCAAATCTACAGTCGACCACAAACAATATAAAATTTAAAAATTAATCACATGCCAGAGCACTTACGTTACGTATATTATAGAATGTCCCTGTCACCTCCAGTACATGGGTAGAACCACCCGCCCCCTGGCAGTCAGAATTAGGGAACATATTAACAACATAAAGAAGGGGTTCCCTAAACATCATCTGTCCAGGCATTTTGATGAGGTACATCAGAGAGACCCCACAGGGCTTGTGTTCTATGGTATAGATCATGTGGAAGATCATTGGAGAGGAAACAACAAACTCACTCTGATCTCCCAAAATTAAACTGAGTGGATCTATCGTTTACAATCCCTGGCCCCGAAAGGGTTAAACCTGGACATAGACTTAAATTGTTTTATAGCCAAACCCTAGATATAGGTCTGTTTAATTACCTAATGAACCTGGTGGACGTTTTGGGTAACCATTGGGTTAAGCTTCATGTAACTTTGGGAAAAAATAATTTTTCAGATTTTTCCTGGCCCTTCCCTTCTCCTTTACTTCCCCTTTAGGTAGAGAGCAGGATGATAATAGAGTAGAGACCCCCTAATTTAGTAGCATACCTGGGGGGAGAATATTAATAAATATTGATTGATAAATATTTTTATTAATTTTTACTTTTATTTTTAATGTTTGGGCTCACACACCTGAATTAAGGTCCCTTGCCTGGGATCAAGTAATATTAAAATTAAAATGAATCTTAGTACTGGCACTCCTCCTGTGCCCCAATATATCCCTTTATGTAGGCTAATATCCTATGACCTCCTACGAATTTATGGGGTATTATCTAATACCACACAGTTTAGGTGTACGGGCCCTCAAGGTATTACTCTGGCTTGGGAATATACGGCCAGAGGTTTACATGAGGAGCCCCTTATGTGGAATGACCCCGGGAGGGGACATAATGAGAAGTACACACATCCGATCACACATTGATATTTGTTCTGTCATACTATAGAACACCGTATGCATATGCATACGATACCCCATTAATGTAATGAATATGAGTGCGTGTGATGCCCACATTGTGTTAAGTTGCCTCATTTTTATATTACATTATTTTATTTATATTATATTATTTATATTAATTTATTATTTTATTCTCATATGTACGTTTTTATTATGCTGATATCAATTCCTCATTCCGACCTATGCAGGTAAAATGGATGAAGGGAACCCCATATGGGGGCTAGAACCGGGGTTTAGGGGCACAATCTACCCTATGACTCTGACATCTCATTCGCATGCATATCCCGCATACATAGGGGGTATTATGATATATAACATTATGGTTAGAGTAGCAATATACTGGGCTACCACTAGGCTCATTTATGGTATGCTTTATCTGATCCCCCCTCCTACTTCTGCATAAAAACAGCTTGGAATGAGAAATGGTATCGTTTAAATGTAGTTTGAGAGGTTAATGTAGTACCAATGTTATGTTTAAACACTATTATCTATGTAGTTCAAGATCGCATTATGGTAAGTCTGCCCTTTTAACGGCAAGCGGAGATATAAGTTCAGGCTCCCTCATATGGCAATTGGATTATCCTCCTTTGTCTGTTATGATCTGACCTGGGAGGCGACATGACTCTGTGATTATGCCTAGGGGAGGAGAGTGGGAGGAATATACCATCACTGCTTGTCATTAAATAGCATAGGACGAGGTACGTCAGCTGCGCCTTTGATAACGTCGATGACGAAACGCATAAGGCGGAGCTACGCACTGACGTCACACGCGGAAGTAGGAGAGTGTGGAACGCAGCTGAGGCGCACGCCGCGCAGTTGATGGTTCTAAATGCACGAGCTCTCTCCATACTAAACAGATTATATGCTGTGTGACCAATTGGCTCTTTTAGATAAAGCCTGTTTTTAATTTTAATTTTAATTTATTTCTTTGAGTTATTTATTTATCTCAACCTATGTGCTGGTATGATAGCTAAATAAAGTATTTAAAACGTATCACACTATGGAGCCCTGTTTCTTCCATATGAGGATATACTGAAGGATACTTCACAGCTGGAGCAGGGGACCCTGAGAACCCATAAACATCATATCGCTGCCTGGTACTACACGCCTACTACCCCTGCAGGGGTGCAGGGAGCTGGTGAGTGGGGATCTTTGAGGGGGAGCACCGCAAGTCACTGGATCTGATCAGCTGTTCTCACGAAAGTCACCTACCACAGACGCTTTGTTTTGTTTTTTGTTTTCTGTTTTTTGTTTTTTGCTCCTTGATGCTGGACTTTGATATACATACAAATATTCTTTATATATTTTATTTTATTTTTTATATATTTTTTATATATATTTTTTATATTTTTTATATTTTTTCATTTTTTCACTTTTTCACTATTTTTTATCACATTTCTCTGCACTGTATGCCTAAGTTGGGACTACTCATGATACATGTATTTATATTTATTTAATTCACTTTATGCATAAAACACATTTTGGATACACCTGGGGATCAACATAGGATCTATTTATCCTGATTAATGCCACTCAGATAGTAGATTGCACACTGTTTCCGAGAAGGGGGATTCCTCTAGGACTGATCCCCTTTTGTGGCACAAACAGTGGTGTTTATTTTATCTTGTATTGTCATACATTAATTTATTTTGTATTGTCATATATTAATTTTTTAGTTGCCACTTATATTAATTTTATGATGGTCAATTACACGGTGTACACCTGTATGAAGGTATAAAACTGACACGTTAGTACAGTTTACTCAGGTTATGTTGGATACTGATATCCATTATCCAATGAATCTGAGTAACTAAGGGGTTGCATTAAGCACACTTACTTACTCATTTTATTTGTATTTATTTTCCCTTTGAGGTTCATTATATTTTAAATTAAGGTACCCTGGTAAGGTAACGCCATTCACCCTTAATTAACTTTCCTTTACTATTTAACTCATCCCCTCGGGGGTAAGTGTAAGGGGAGGCTGCAAGCCTTCAGGTCCGTGAGCGCGGAAACCCGTCCCCTAATCCATCTTCCAAATTTGGCTTTTCAAGGGGTGACTTCACCCCATCTGAACACAATATCAAACACAGTTCCTAAATACTCATGTCTGATATTGCCTTCAAGTTTTACCATATGTGAACTTTGTAAGTTCAAGTTTTTGGTGTTTCTTGTTGGTTTTACACAGGCCTGTTTTATCGTAAATGGACATTTCTATTTTTGATAATGCCACCCCCAAAATTGTTATACAACAAACATGTTGGTTTGTTTTAAAAACCGTTTCTAAATGCACATGTGATTGTGTAGCTGTTAAAAAGTTTGTTAATCAAGAATGTGTGGATTATTGTCTCAACGCTACAACACTTTTGTGGTGATGTAATTGCTGTTTTCTGAGAAAATGGTGGTTATTTCCTAAGGGCAAATCCTCTTTGCACTACAAGTGCATTTTCAGTGCAGTTTCAAGAGCACTTGTAGTATAAAAAGTGTCTACGCCTTTAGTAAATAACAGCCAACAGTGCTTTGTATATGGTTACACAATCACGCCATTTTCAGGACTCCACACATTGCTGTCAGGGTCAGCTAAAACAAACACAAGCAGTAAATGTCACCAAAGATTAAATTTGTTTTTTTATTTGCTAAATGCTTCACAAATTGTCTGGCATATTGATGGCCCCCCTACCCGCAAAGAACTCAAGGTATCTTAACCGGACATCACGGGCACTCAGGGAGGGCAAGCCAGGACGACCACTTTCAAGCGCCGTCAGGGTTGTATTATGTAGATTTCCGGCCTCAGGCCCAACTGAGCCAGCATAGTTGGCAGAATGTTGGCGTAAAAAGTTATGGAGAACACAGCACGCCAGGATTAGATGATTAAGTTTATACACTGCCATATGGATGGGTGTCAGAAATAGGCGGAACCGGCTGGCCAGAATTCCAAATGTGTTCTCTACCACTCTTCTGGCTCTGGCCAGCCGGTAATTAAAAACCCTCTGTTCCGAGGTGAGGGTCCTCATCGGGAATGGCCGCATAAGATGGTCCCCCAGCGCAAAGGCTTCATCCGCAACGAAGACGAATGGGAGTCCTTTCACATTGTCCTCTGGAGGTGGCAAGTCCAAGCTGCCATTCTGGAGACGCCTGTAGAACTCCATCTGGGCGATGACTCCACCATCGGACATCCGACCATTCTTCCCCACGTCCACATACAAGAAGTCGTAATTAGCCGACACCACCGCCAACATCACAATACTATTGAACCCCTTATAGTTGAAATAGTACGACCCCGAGTTGGGTGGCGGGACAATGTGGACGTGTTTCCCATCAATTGCCCCTCCGCAGTTAGGAAAGTCCCACCGCTGGGAAAAGTGGGAGGCCACAGTCTGCCATTCCTGTGGCGTGGAAGGAAACTGTTGAGGAAAACAAAAATAAATTAGTATTTTTGCACATAAACATGGCAAGCAGATTAGACACAAACATTCTTGGCCAACCTCCAGATAGCATTTATTAAGGGGAAATTAACACCAAAGTATAAGGTACACCTATCATATTTCCCCTCCCCCCCTCTCATGGGCCATTTCTAACATTATAGGGGGGGGGAATCTTGGACAGGTAACCCTCTCCACTTCATTGAGAGATGAATGCCTAAATACAGGGTATTACTTGGAACAGCCCCTCCTTAGTTAAACTATTGGCAGCCCACTGGACAGGTAATAAGTGTCATAATACAAAGATATAAATACACACTGTACACATTTGAGCACATTTGGACATTATGATATTACCTATCAAGATAATAATAGAATACAAAAACTTTAAACAGTACCATTGGAAAGTATACAGGCAGGCCCTTGCACTACATGCTTTGGGGAATTCATCCATACATCTGACCAGTAAAGAGATGGGTGTAGTGTGTATGGGTTTGGCAAAGTCAGCAGATAGATGATTGAGGATAGATAGAGAATTGGGATCAGCTGACTTAGCAGTTGGGGGAGGGAAGGTTACTAAAAATGATTTGGGGACACCACAAAAAAAAGCCTCTGGCACTCTGCCTGAATTTAAAGCACAAATCAGATGTCTAAGCATTTTAGGGGGTGTTTGGGGTAAAGCACTACTATGGAGCTGATAAAATACATTGTTAAGTGACTACATGAGGTGAATATAGGGGCAGGAGAGCATGTTGGGGAGGTTATTGAAGGCAAATATGTATGAAGGAGTACAAAAATAATTACATAAAAATCCAGCATGAATGAGGACAAAGGGAACATTCACAGCATATTCCAATCATGGTAATTAGGGAATGAGGAAAGATATACAATATCTTAGCAAACATTAAATACAATAAAATGTGATATTAAAGGATAAATCTTACCTTCATATACTCCTTCTGCAGGACCTGGATGATGGCAGAACAGGTCTCTGGGATAATGATCCCCAGAGCCTGGGGGGAGATGCCTGTTGAGAACTTGAGGTCCTGCAGGTTTCTCCCTGTCGCCAAGTACCGCAGGGTAGCGACGAGCCTCTGCTCCGGAGTGATGGCTTGCCTCATGCAGGTATCCTGCCTGCTGATATAGGGGGTCAGCAAAGCCAGCAGACGGTGAAATACGGGGTCCGTCATCCTGAGAAAGTTCCTTAAATCATCAGGATTATTCTCACAGATCTCACGGAGCAAAGGCATATGAGAGAACTGGTCACGCTGAAGCAACCAATTCTTGGTCCACGAACTCCTCCCCACCCTGTTCATGGACTGGACTTGTGTCAAGGTCAGGACCCCAACACCAAACCCCCGCACAGCACGAAATCTACAAGGAGTACGTACACAAAACATGGCTAGAAAACGGTCGGCTGCTCAGAATGAAGTAACAGAACGCACTGAAGAACAGCAAGGCCTGTGAAGAGCGACCTGAAAAACAGTAACGAATGAACAAGAACACAATGACTAATTAAAGTCACGCGGAGCTTGCTTGCACACACTGAAGAGCAGATACAAACCCACAAGCACAAACTGAACTGCAGAAAATGATCTGAAAGCCACGAGTCTGAAAAAGCGCGAATCGTCTCTCACCAAACTTTTACTAACATGAGATTAGCAAAAGGAGTCCAAAGGGTGCCGCGCTTGGTTCTGAACTGGCCTTTTCTTGTCTCGTCGTACGTGCTTGACGTCACCGCGTTGTTGGCGATAGGAAATTCCAACAACTTTGTGCGACCGTGTGTACGCAAAACAAGTTTGAGCCAACATCCATCGGAAAAAATCCTAGAATTTTGTTGTTGGAATGTCCGAATAAAGTCCGACCGTGTGTACGGGGCATAACACATCCTCTCCCCTCAACAGCCTGAAGTCAAGTGAGGCAAAGATGGCCCCCTCTCGGCTCCATAACTTTGGATGGCGGAAGCGACGTCAAACGTCACTTCCTCCCAATGGTCTTAAAGGGGAAAAAAAAATTTTGTAAAAAAAAAAAAAAAAAAGACATTTATTTATTTTGTTTATTTTTTATTGCATTTTAGTGTAAATGTGAAATCTGTGGTCTTTTTGACCGCAGATCTCACATTAAAGAGGTCCTGTAATGCTTTTTTTCTATTACAATGGATGTTTACATTCCTTGTAATAGGAATAAAAGTGACACAATTTTTTTATTTATTTTTTTTTTTTAAGGAAAGTGTAAAAATAAAAAATAAAAAGTAAAATAAATTAGAAATTCTTTTTTTTTAAAGCGCCCTGTCCCGCCAAGCTCACGTGCAGAAGCAAACACATACGTAAGTCTGAAAAATAAATATAAGTAAATATGAAAACGGTGTTCAAACCACACATGTGAGGTATCACCGCGATCGTTAGAGTGAGAGCAATACTTCTAGCAAAGGACCTCCTCTGTAACTCAAAACTGGTGTTGAAACGTCGCATATGGAGGTTTTTAAAGGTCAAAGTTTGTCTCCATTCCACGAGTGGGCGAAATTTTGATGTGTGACATGTTGGGTATTAATTTACTTGGTGTAACATTATCTTTCACAATCTAAAAAAAAAAATGGGCTAACTTTACTGTTACTTATTAATTCTAAAAAGTGTATTTTTCCCCAAAAAATTGCGCTTGTACGACCGCTGCGCAAATACAGTGTGACATAAAGTATTGCAATGACCGCCATTTTATTCTCTAGGGTGTCTGAAAAAAAATATATAATCTTTGGGGGTTCTAAGTAATTTTCTAGCAAAAAAAAAACAGATTTTAACTTGTAAACACCAAGTCTGAAAAAAAATAGGCCCGGTCCTTAAGTAGTTGAACATGGAAACTCATCTTCACTGCTTGGAACATTCACCCTTCCCCCAGACTGACATCAACCCATCAAAACATTTTGATATTAGCATAACTACTCTTGCATCAGGGCTGAGAGCTCTTGAGAGGAATAGTGGGGCAGGCTGCTGTGATCTTTCCAAGAATTTATGTACAGCACCCTGCTGGCCCCTCCCACTAGCCATAATTAGCCCGTGTTGCATACAGAAGCTAAAAGACCTAGTGATGATGTCACTGATTCTTAAATAACATATGTGATGAAAATTTTAATGTTTTCATATAAAATATTAATTAGCATTGCATGGGGGCAGAGAAGATAGACTATAAGCAGAATACACTGCAGCTTTAAGCCTATAGTAGAATGATGCCAAAGCAATGTTTAAAAAGAGTGGAATGACTAAGAAATATAAAATTAAACTTCTAAACTATTATTTACACCTGTAATAAAGCAACATTCATTCATCCATTAATCCAATGCATTTATAAATATAAGTGAAGAATGAATTTCACACTTTTTGTCACAGTTAGTTTATATGGCCTTTGCAGAGTTGCCACTATATAAATACCGGCAAGATGTTATATCGATTTTGTAGTACTTGAGAGTTATATTCTTTTGTAGGTGATACTATTGTAAAGCAAAGATTGCTGTCAGTTTTCTGTGACCTTGAGAAGTTCCTCTTTTTTTAAATAGATCTTTCCATCTGAGAATACTTCTGGAACAAAAAAAAACATAATTCTCGAGGAAGAGCACTCCTGTGACTTTTGTTGAGACTATTTATATCTTTTTTTCTCTGTTGATCACAAAGAAAAATAGAAATGACATGTGCAAAGTCATTTCTTAAACTGTGGTGAAGGCCAAAATGGTAAATCCCAGGAGAAAGACAGCCAGGTACAGTGAAGAGAAAGATTCTTAGAATCTCAATTATTTCATAGGATTTAAATACTGTGTTGTGTAACCTTCAGTAATAGAATTGCAAATGGGTATATGTTAGTGAACCTATACTGCTATTAATTTACATTTGGATGAAAAAGCAGGTTGCATATACAGCAATAGTTCTTGGATGTCTCTTGTTATAATGTTGGCTATTAAATGATAATGTGAAAAATAGTTGTAGATGGTATATGAGCATTTCCTAGCAAGCTAATTATTGCTATGTGTCTGCTAATGACAAATACTTAAAGTGTTACTAAACCCGCAACAGTAAAATCAGTGCGTATATGCAGTAAAGCATGCTTGTTATACTCATTGTGGAACCTAAGGGGTTAATCCTCTGCATTGTGTAAAAAGGTTGTTTGATCCTGTCTTCTCTGATCCTCCCCTTCTTCCACAGTCCCCAAACCATCTCCTGATAGAACAGAGCTTTGGGGGCACTCTTCACATGCTCAGGTTGGTGTGTATTGTTTTTGTTTTTTTTTCTTGGGCGAGTGCATGTAATCAGCACAGGGCCCATCAGCACTGTCCAGACAGAGGGTCAGGGGTCCTGCAGCCTCAATGGACAACCAGGGGAGAATGTAAACTCCTCCTACAAGCTTTAACCAGACACTGATAGAATTCACAAGACTGCTGATGAGAAGAGGTATTTAGCCATTTATATTTACTAAAACTATTGTATTTCCATGTTCTGTGTACTGTGGGAGACCAGATATAGTGAATGCAAGGGGCCTGGGTTTAGTAACACTTTAATATGTATGGATACACTTTACCAATTTATTTACATTACATTGGCTTACATATTTTCATAATTGGCTAGGTATATATCTTCTGCTTGCTGATGTCACCCATTGGCAGGTTTCATTCTTGATAATTAGGAAAGTGATGAGATTTAAGTGGTAATAAAGCCAAAACCAAAAATGTAATATATTGCAGCTTATCAGACATTAGATGTGGTGCAGAACTAAATCACGTACAGGACAATTCAAGACTATAACAAATATAAATACAAATACAAGTGAAAGAAAATGATCACTGGCTAACAGTATAGGGAAGACATTAGGTATCATGAACTGTTAAATCTGTAATGGGGGAAAAAGAGGCAACATACTGGAAAGTGTACCTGTATGAAAGAAGATGAACCCATATGCAATTAGAAAAAACTATCAAAGAGTCATTCTACCCATGTGTATAGCTCGTCCAGTATTTGCTGTATTGGTCTATAATTTGTCAAACACTATAATATTTTAAAATTGGATCAACGTTTGGCCCCCTGTTTACCTCCTAAACCACAAATTACATTTAGAAAAGCACGTACTATATTATAAAAAGCATCATTGCCCTTAGTAAGTTAGGAAAACCACACAGTAGACGCCTTTCTGACATTAGGACATTTTTTGAGTTCCCTCCGTTTTCCATCTGCAAACCATTCAATCCTGTGTCGGCAGGCAGAGTTTTCACCCTACTCCTTCAGATTGGAGCTAGATTTTCCTCCACACACCTCAGGGAGACCTCTTTCCATCAGTGAATGGCGAACTTCCCGAGAGCAGTTAACCCCTCTCTTTCAAGATCATATGGTGGTATTGTTTTCAAACTTTTCTGATCCATTGTATAGTTACAATTTTTCTTCTACTGCTGTCCACACCAACATCTATAGTCCTATGGACATTGTTGGGCTTTAATTTTATAAGTACAATAAATTGTTTTTTTAATTGAATCCATGGTGTATACAATTTAATCTATTAATACATATATGAACATATTTTCTTACTTTTTCCCATAGAGCACTGCCTTTGTTTCTGTATAGGCTTGTAAGCTACCCAGCAGGTCTCTTCCTAGTAGATTGCATGCCCCAGCATTAGAGACAAGCAGCTTATGAAATATGTTGTGGCTTCCAATCCCTATTTGTATGGGGGCGTTTCCTTAAGAGGGGTAGACTTTCCTCACACTCCCACTGTGTCAGAGAATTCGTACAGCAAGTGATCATTCCTATACAGCAGCTGCCAATTCCTGTTCCTCCAATGCTAATGCGCGTGCGCAGGGCAGCAGACGGAGACGGGCAAAGATCGGAGCGGGCATGCGCAATGGCGAATCCATACAAGCACATGTACGTTAGTGCGCACACACGCACGCACACACAGACCCATGAATCCTGGCACACGGCGCCCTATTTAAACAGAGAGCCTGCATAGCTTCAGTGCTGGATTGTCTTCAGCTCATTCCTGTTTGCTGTTCTTACCCGCTGACCTTGTTCCTGAAAACCAGGCTTCCTCTGACTACTCTCTTGGATCATCCCTGCCTGTTTATCTGCCTCCGCTTACAAATACTGACCTTGGCTCGGATTTATAACTACGGCTCTGCCTCCTTATTGGGTTCCCCCGCTGCCAGCCTGTTTCCAACCTTTGCCTGTTCCCGACTCTGCAATTGATCCTGAATCTGCATCTACCTACCTGGCTCCCGCTGAACAAGTCTGGTGATCAGCTTCCACATTAACCATGACCGGAGTTCCTATGCCAAATTCCAGCCTACTGCCGGCAAGCACCTGCACTCTTCCTTTGCCCCAGCAGTCCCTGTCTCCACCACCAGGGGTGCACTGACAGGAACCGTGCAAGAGGCCACCCTCATCATTTCGGGCTTCGCTGTAAGGTACGTGTCACACTGCTAGTGGCCCAGTTTTAAGGGGATGTCTTTTGGTAGGCGAGGCCTTCAAAATATAGTCTGGGCAGAGCCAGAATCGACCAAGCATGAAATTTCCTGGTCTGTTAGTTGTGGATAGGGATGAGCCGAACACCCCCCTGTTCGGTTCGCACCAGAACATGCGAACAGGAAAAAAGTTCGTTCGAACATGCGAACACCGTTAAAGTCTATGGGACACGAACATGAATAATCAAAAGTGCTAATTTTAAAGGCTTATATGAAAGTTATTGTCATAAAAAGTGTTTGGGGACCTGGGTCCTGCCCCAGGGGACATGGATCAATGCAAAAAAAAGTTTTAAAAACGGCCGTTTTTTCAGGAGCAGTGATTTTAATAATGCTTAAAGTCAAACAATAAAAGTGTAATATCCCTTTAAATTTCGTACCTGGGGGGTGTCTATAGTATGCCTGTAAAGGGGCGCATGTTTCCTGTGTTTAGAACAGTCTGACAGCAAAATGACATTTTGAAGGAAAAAACTCATTTAAAACTACCCGCGGCTATTGCATTGCCGACAATACACATAGAAGTTCATTGATAAAAACGGCATGGGAATTCCCCAAAGGGGAACCCCGAACCAAAATTAAAAAAAAAAAATGACGTGGGAGTCCTCCTAAATTCCATACCAGGCCCTTCAGGTCTGGTATGGATATTAAGGGGATCCCCGGCCAAAATTTAAAAAAAAAAAATGACGTGGGGTTCCCCCTAAATTCCATACCAGACCCTTCAGGTCTGGTATGGATTTTAAGGGGAACCCCGCGCCAAAAAAAAAAAAAAAAAAACGGCGTGGGGTCCCCCCAAAAATCCATACCAGACCCTTATCCGAGCACGCAACCTGGCAGGCCGCAGGAAAAGAGGGGGGGACGAGAGTGCGGCCCCCCCCTCCCTCCTGAACCGTACCAGGCCACATGCCCTCAACATTGGGAGGGTGCTTTGGGGTAGCCCCCCAAAACACCTTGTCCCCATGTTGATGAGGACAAGGGCCTCATCCCCACAACCCTGGCCGGTGGTTGTGGGGGTCTGCGGGCGGGGGGCTTATCGGAATCTGGAAGCCCCCTTTAACAAGGTGACCCCAGATCCCGGCCCCCCCCCGTGTGAAATGGTAAGGGGGTACATAAGTACCCCTACCATTTCACGAAGAAAGTGTCAAAAATGTTAAAAATTACAAGAGACAGTTTTTGACAATTCCTTTATTTAAATGCTTCTTCTTTCTTCTATCTTCCTTCATCTTCTGGTTCTTCTGGCTCTTCTGGTTCTTCCTCCGGCGTTCTCATCCAGCATCTCCTCCGCGGCGTCTTCTGTCTTCTTCTCCTCGGGCCGCTCCGCACCCATGGCATGGGGGGGAGGCTCCCGATCTTCTCTTCTTCTTTTCTTCTCTTCTTCTCTTCTTCATTTTCTTCTCCGGGCCGCTCCGCAATCCATGCTGGCATGGAGGGAGGCTCCCGCTGTATGACGGCGCTCCTCGTCTGACAGTTCTTAAATAACGGGGGGGCGGGGCCACCCGGTGACCCCGCCCCCCTCTGACGCACGGTGACTTGACGGGACTTCCCTGTGGCATTCCCCGTGACGTCACAGGGAAGTCCCGTCAAGTCACCGTGCGTCAGAGGGGGGCGGGGTCACCGGGTGGCCCCACCCCCCCCCGTTATTTAAGAACTGTCAGACGAGGAGCGCCGTCACACAGCGGGAGCCTCCCTCCATGCCAGCATGGATTGCGGAGCGGCCCGGAGAAGAAAAGAAGAAGAGAAGAAGAGAAGAAAAGAAGAAAAGAAGAAGAGAAGAGCGGGAGCCTCCCCCCCATGCCATGGGTGCGGAGCGGCCCGAGGAGAAGAAGATAGAAGACGCCGCGGAGGAGATGCTGGACGAGAACGCCGGAGGAAGAACCAGAAGAGCCAGAAGAACCAGAAGATGAAGGAAGATAGAAGAAAGAAGAAGCATTTTAATAAAGGAATTGTCAAAAACTGTCTCTTGTCATTTTTAACATTTTTGACACTTTTTTCGTGAAATGGTAGGGGTACTTATGTACCCCCTTACCATTTCACACAGGGGGGGGGCCGGGATCTGGGGGTCACCTTGTTAAAGGGGGCTTCCAGATTCCGATAAGCCCCCCGCCCGCAGACCCCCACAACCACCGGCCAGGGTTGTGGGGATGAGGCCCTTGTCCTCATCAACATGGGGACAAGGTGTTTTGGGGGGCTACCCCAAAGCACCCTCCCAATGTTGAGGGCATGTGGCCTGGTACGGTTCAGGAGGGAGGGGGGCCGCACTCTCGTCCCCCCCTCTTTTTCTGCGGCCTGCCAGGTTGCGTGCTCGGATAAGGGTCTGGTATGGATTTTTGGGGGGACCCCACGCCGTTTTTTTTTTTTTTTTTTGGCGCGAGGTTCCCCTTAAAATCCATACCAGACCTGAAGGGTCTGGTATGGAATTTAGGGGGAACCCCACGTCATTTTTTTTTTTAAATTTTGGCCGGGGTTCCCCTTAATATCCATACCAGACCTGTAGGGCCTGGTATGGAATTTAGGGGGACTCCCACGTCATTTTTTTTTTTTAATTTTGGTTCGGGGTTCCCCTTTGGGGAATTCCCATGCCGTTTTTATCAATGAACTTCTATGTGTATTGTCGGCAATGCAATAGCCGCGGGTAGTTTTAAATGAGTTTTTTCCTTCAAAATGTCATTTTGCTGTCAGACTGTTCTAAACACAGGAAACATGCGCCCCTTTACAGGCACACTATAGACACCCCCCAGGTACGAAATTTAAAAGGATATTACACTTTTATTGATTGACTTTAAGCATTATTAAAATCACTGCTCCTGAAAAAACGGCCGTTTTTAAAACTTTTTTTTGCATTGATCCATGTCCCCTGGGGCAGGACCCAGGTCCCCAAACACTTTTTATGACAATAACTTGCATATTAGCCTTTAAAATTAGCACTTTTGATTTCTCCCATAGACTTAAAAGGGTGTTCCGCAGCATTCGAATTTGCCGCGAACACCCCAAATTGTTCGCTGTTCGGTGAACTTGCGAACAGCCAATGTTCGAGTCGAACATGAGTTCGACTCGAACTCGAAGCTCATCCCTAGTTGTGGAAAGCATAATGTTACAAAAGCGTCTTTACCATCTATCTCAGAGATGCAGAAGTTAACCTCTGCGTGCTCAGAAAGTTCATGCTGCTTTACTAGTCATTTATCATCGTCTCCCTCTTTCTTCTGCCTAGGTTTGTCAGGTGTCTGCATTTCCTGGCAAGATGGCTGATCTTGCCACAATTGAAGCATTTCCTGTTTTTTTGGAACATCTTAGCTCCTTAAGCATGATCTTGAGCCACAAAAGCATTAAGCCTTTTCTCTTTCCTTTCTTCTTCCTGGGCCTTAATGCTACTGCACACTTCTCTCAGCAAAGCCCATTCCAATCCCCTCCACTCTGGCTTTGTTGCCATTAACCATTTCCTTGTTGATTCTTTAAGTCCCATCACAACAGCATTCTACCTCCGTTACTATGTAAGTGCATTTTCTGTTCCTCTCAGATTTTTCTGTCAGTAAATCACTTACTTGTGAAGATAACATACTTATTTTGTCTTCTATAGAAACTTGCCTTTCTGCCAATAGCCTTTTAGTTACAGTTGTTTCTTTGACAGAGACTTTCTTCTTATGCAATTCACCTTCCAAGCCCTACATTCCAGACTCTTGAGAAGTAAGCTGCTCCATTAGTCTATTCTTCTCTTCTTTCATGTTTTTTATATGCTTCTTTAACCACTTGCTTACTGGGCACTTAAACCCCCCTCCTGCCCAGACCAATTTTCAGCTCTTTCAGGGCTGACGCACTTTGAATGACAATTGCGCAGTCATACAACACTGTACCCAAATTAAATTTTTACCATTTTTTTCCCACAAATAGAGATTTCTTTTGGTGATATTTAACCACAGCTGGGATTTTTATTTTTTGCTAAACAAACAAAAAAAGATGGAAAATTTTGAAAAAAAAAAAAATCATGTTTTATAGTTTGTTATAAAATTTTGCAAACAGGTAATTTTTCTCCTTCATTGATATGAGCTGATGAGGCGACACTGGTGGGCACTGATAGGCTGCACTGATGGGCACGGATAGGCACATTTAAGGCGGCACTGATAGGCACAGTTAAGGCGGCACTGATAGGCACAGTTAAGGCGGCACTGATAGGCACAGATAAGGTGGCACTGATGGGGACAGATAAGGCGGCACTGATGGCCACTGATGGGCCTTGATGGGTGGCACGGATGGGTGGCACTGATGGGTGGCACTGATAGGTACCACTGATAGGTGGCACTGATGGGCGGCACTGATGGGCACTGATGGGCGGCACTGATGGGCACTGGTAGGTGACACTGATGGCCACTGATGTGCAGCACTGTTGTTGAGGCACTGAGAGGCACTGATTGTGGGCACTGATAGGTGGCACAGTGGGCACTGACGGGTGGCACTGTGGGCACTGATGGGTGGTGCTGGTGGGCACTGGTAGGCAGCACTGCTGCCTATTGCTGGGTGGCACTGGCAGGGGGCACAGGTGGGCACTGATGATCTTGCGGCAGCTTGCCATGACCAGGACTGATGTCCCTCTCACGGCCGCCGGAGATCGTCTTTTTTTTCCTCCTCACGCTGTCAGCGCGAGGAGAAAAAATAGCCGATTACCGGCTCTGTTGATGTCACATGATCAGCTGTCATTGGCTGACAGCTGGTCATGTGGTAAGGGGTCGGGATTGACCCCTTACTTCGATCTGTGATCAGGCGAGTCTCATAGACTCGCTGATCACAGAGCGCGCCCTGCAGAAGGGCGCGCAGGCCGCTTGTGCACGGGACGACGTCAATGGACGTAGTTCCGGCAAAGCAGGTCCGCGCTGTAGCCATCATTTGGCTATAGCGCGGATCTCTAGTGGTTAAATCATCAATAACCTTCTGATTTCTCCCTTCTGGTATGTCTTTCCTTGTCCAACTACTGCCTTAACTCGCACAGTTCCTTTAAGATTCTGGCATGCTGAGATACTAAATAAACCAGGTCATTCTCCACTTTCTTTTTGCTTTATGCACTGTATTTTAAGCCTAATTCAGCTTTATTTTCCCTTATGGCTCCCCTGTAAGAATCCTGTCTAGCAAAATTTGGTGCAGTGTGTGCCTGATAACTTGGAGGAGGAAGGTATGGGTTTGGGTACTGTAGGAGATGGGATTACTAAAGAGTGAATGTGAGGTGACCTTTTGGATGAAAGAGGGGTCTTTGTTTCTACTTTATCATTTCGGTCATAATCACTTTCCCCATCCTCACTCTCTACTTTAGCGTTCCTTCCCTTTATTATCTCTCTTTCTCTGTCCCTGGCTTGCATTGCTCCAGGACAAATTTTAAGTATTACCCATTTCTGCAGGTTTCATTCACATATCTTTCCATTTCTTAAACATTTAGATAACACTTGCATTGCCTCGTCTAATTCTCTTTTGCTAGGCCCATTAGTGATATATGTTAGAAAAACTTGGACAGCCTCATATCTAGTTAAAGTTTCATCACATTTCATACTTTTAAAAATCCAATATTGTTCCCTTTTAAAGCCCTTATCCAACTTTAATGCCCTTATCCAAAAATAATTATTATTGGCTCTATTATTTCTGTAACAGGTAAAGTAAAGGAGTTATCTGGGTCTAACCGTGTAACATTAACATTACTCTGGCTTACATTCCTTTTATCTCAAATCTCACCAACTCATCACCAACAGCATAGGACTTCTCCAAGCCAATGGACCTCAGACACCAACTGCTATTTGCCGCGGCGGGCAGAATAAGTAAGTGCAAAGGTCTTACAGTGGCCACTGGTCTCCCTGATCGTGGTTTTTGCACCTCTCTGCTCCGGGGCCACTGGACAGGTTCTCTGAGCTGGCCGTTCAGCTGTCGGCTAATTGCTAGCTCCTATTTCTCCACAGTAACTCATCTGTTAATGATCCTGCTCGTCGGTCCTGCCTACTTAAACCTTCCAGTCCAGATGATCTCTGCCTTCGCCTTGGTCACATCCCTAGAGACGCTCTCCTGTGTTCCTGTTAAAGACTTGTTTGGTTGACATTCCTTCTGGCTCCAGATCCTGCTTGCTGTTCTACTACGCTGTTCTCTGGCTCCCTGACGTTTTGGCTTGTCTGACTATCCGTTCCGGATTCTGAACTCTGGCTATGTTTTGACTACGTGTACTCTGTTTACCTTTTTTTATTATTAATAAACAAGTGTGATTTAATTGTTCTTCTGTTTCAGTCTGATTCATGGTTTATGGCACTTTAGCGTTACAGCCACAGGCTATATCATTTATAGTCATGAATATGCATAAGGTCTAGGCGTGATATAGGCGGTAATATAGATGTGATCATATAGTTAGTCCAATCAGAGTCCATTTCTTCAATAGCAAGCTAACAGTTAAATGGGTGTTAACATCATGTGACTTAACAAAAAAAGGATTTCAGCAGTATTCGGTCAGGTTTGTTTCTTAAGAAAGGGAAACAAAAAACAAAAAAGAAATATTATAAATCCTTAAAGTGACAGTCCCTATATATATAACTCAACATTATTAGACTCCCTATATTTCTACTCATTCACAAGCTACATGTTTGAGGCAGCCTATCACATTGCTGTTTTATTATGGAGATTCGTGAGATAGGAAGAGCCAGGAGAAAGGATAGGCTTGTTTCATGAAGTTGGCAGTTGAATAATAGAGCATATGGCATACAGATGCTATCTAAAGAAAGAGGAACAGACTTGTGAGCATGCTCTGCGTAATAAGACCAAATATCAAAAAAGGTATCAAGTAATAAAAATACCTGTGTAAACCAATACATTTAAAAACTGCATGATAGACTCCTGATACATTGTTTGTTGATGCAAGAAATAGCACAGACTCCTCCTCATCTTCCACATGTCATATATACTGTTTTATATTGTGACTTACAACACACCATCAGTAAAAAAATATATAATTGCTCAGAGGTTCAAGGTAACTTTTTAATATCATTCTTGGTGTTAACATTTTTCTTAAAGATAAATTCCAAGGTATGACTATATTATACAGAATTACATTGGTTCATCTTGGACCAATGTAACTATGTATGTATAAACCATACCTTGCTAATGCACCTGGAAGCTGGGAATCACTGAATTAGACACTGCTACTTTAGTGATCTCCAGTTGTTTACAGAATCCGTACTGTGCAATTAGCCTATGGGTGCTCAACCTGTGGCCCTCCAGCTGTTGCGGAACTACCTGTCCCATGAGGCATTGCAAGGCTGATAGTTACAAGCATGACTTCCAAAGGCTGAGGCATGATGGGACTTGTAGTTCTGAAACAGCTGGAGCGAAACAGGTTGAGCACCCATGATTACTAGCCTGATGCATTTTCAGAGCAGAAGGTCAGCCACTCAGCACAGGCACCAATCTCTGATCGGACAAGGTGGAGAGATGGGGTGTTAATATCGCACTCTCCACCTTATCCAATAAGAGAAGGCTTTGCATTTATTCAGAAAATGCAAAGCATTCACTGAATGGTGCTGATGCCAAGCGGCCAATCTCCTGTGTTCCCAATGCACCAGGCCGTCCACTCACAACAGGACCTAGAAGCAACTATAGATCATACCTGGCATCTATGTATATACCATACCTGGCATCAGCCAATATATACCATGCCTGGAATTCATCTTTGGGAACTAGCAAATAAATATAGACTCCAAAAAACTGGTAGTAATAAATCATTAAAATGTTACAAAACTCATTAAATGCAGGACCTTGTATTCACTATATCTGGTCTCCCACTGTACACAGAACATGGAAGTGCAATAATTTTAGTAAATATGTAAATATAAACTGCTAAATACCTTTTCTCAGCAGCAATATATAGCAGTCTTGTGACTTCTTTCAGTGTCTGGCTGAGCACTAGTTAAAGCTTGTAGAAGGAGTTTTCATTTTCCCCTGACTGTCCTATAAGGCTGCATGACCCCAGACCCTCTGTCTGGACAGTGCTGATTGGCCCTGTGCTGATCACATGCACCCTCCCAAGAAAAAAAAACTCTCTAGCAATACACACTAAACTGAGCTCGTGTAGCGTGCCCCCAAGGCTCTGTTCTCTCAGAAGATGGATTGGGGACTGTGGAAGAAGTGGAGGATCAGAGAAGACAGGATCAAACAGCCTTTTTACACAATGCCGAGGATTAACCCATTAGGTTCCACAGTGAGTATAATAAGCATGCTTTACTGAATATACACACTGATTTTACTGTTGTGGGTTTAGTGACACTTTAAGGTCCCCATTATTCTGTATTTTGATTGCATTTGTTTTTGATTTAAATTGTTAGGATATTAGATGAGATATTACTAAATTATCAATAATTTCAAGATTAATCACTGCGCTAGTAACGGTAATATGCAGCTGCATTAATATGTATGGTGACATTTATAATTTTCATTACTAAATTATCACTTATTTTTATTTGCCACTACAAAAAAATAAAAATTAGAAACATCAATCTTTAAAACAATTACATGCAAGTTCAAGTTCCAGTATGCATAGAAATTCAATAATAAATATTCACCCTTAAAGAGAAACAGTCACTGTGTCACAACGTCTATTCAGTCTTTTAGTAGTTTAACCATCATCCAACTTTATACTAATCTTCCCCATACTTGGTTGCCCTGTCAGACCCACCACAAATACCTAGTGCATGCAGCAATTGGGGAGTATGACCGCCTCCCATCCTGAACAGCCAATCATCAGGCCCAGACACAATCAACTGACAAGAGCGATGCCGTCAAGCTCTGACACTTTCAGAAATGGAGGTTATGCAGATTTTAACTCCAGCAGTGGTGTAGTGTGTGAGGGAACAGGAGTCTACGTTTCCCTTTCCCTTAATAGGCAAGGTGACAAAGTCTCTTTAGGAATATTCTCAATAGTATGCTGTGTATAGGCAAACTGAAAATTTTGTGTTCTTCCATCAACATTGCCCCCCCCCCCAACCAAACAAAAAAGAAAAAACCTGAGCAGAGTAGGTAAAAGTAAAGCTGGTTGTAATTTTTTCTATCAATTCTGCCCTTAAAGCGGAGTTCCAACGACATGTTTGAATTTTTTTTTTCTAAAGCCTAACTCAGGACCCTAACATATACTAATGCCACTCACGATTACAGATAATTCCACCGCTAAATTAAGGATTTTATATAAAGAAATACCTTATATTTTGCTGTCTTGGCAGTTCTCATATTGCTTGTCAGCACGTGAAGCCCACAAGCAATATCTTCCGGGATATGGTGCAGCTGAATGACCAGCATGCACCACCTGTTCTCGCGCATGCACAATATGAAGAGCTCACAGCGCAGGATACTTCTCACGTTGCCATCACAACGGGTGGCGTCGTCGGAAGTGCCCGCCCCGTTGTGATAGCAACCAACATAAGCATTGTGTCACTTCCGGTTTCGAAATATCGCGATGACGAGCGGCGGTGATCCACACTGACTCCTGGGAATTATGACACAAATGACGGACATATCCGCAGGTGGCAGAAGGCGGAAATGACATTGAAAACATTAATATCTTGGTAAGCTGACATGTAAAAAAAAAAAACAAAAAAAAAAAACTTTCCATTGCTGAATATATATGCTCTAATAATATTTTTTATGAAAAGTTTTAAAAGTGGGTGGAACCCCGCTTTAATATACACCCATATACAGGAAGATCATTCTATCCAATCTTTAATGTCTGCATCACACTGTTCCTTGTATTATCAGGAGGCTTTACCAAAGTCAACAAGATGTATAATAGACTTTCCTCTTCTGTCCTCCACTCCCCAGTGTCATCATGTACAACACTATTAGTCCTGCATTGTCTGTGGGGAGGCAACCATGTAACCATGGCTGGGAGTCCCTTAGGCTTACTATACAGTATAACATCTGACTGTACAATCCCCTTTAGATCTGTCAACAACTATGTAGTGTGGGGGGCCTGCCTGATTTGATACTATTTGTATGATTTGTTTAGGTTTGTCCTCATATTATACAGTTTTCATTTTTTCATCTTCTGCTAGGCAAAAGCAAGCATTTAGTCATTGAAACAGGGGTTCTACTCCAAATATATATATATTTTTTATTTATGTTCCACATTTGGCTTTTGGTACAAAATGAACAAAAGACCATAGTGCTTTAAAAAAGAGCGATGATAACTTAGCTGCTATGTGGCCTGATTACTATGCACCGTATGTGCTTGAATATATTATTTATAAATGATGTATGTATATAGTACTCACTTTGCTTATTCAGTAATTACCTCCTACACAGCAACCAATTTAATCAGTCACACTTGATAATATTCTCAAATAACAGAATACTAGTCTTTTAAAGTAATACAACTTGTGACTCATTTTTTTTGTTCTAGTTATTACAATACATTATATTCAAATAATGTTCTAGTGTGTTTTCAGCTTTTTCATTCATCATAATTAACATTTTTCCTAAAGATGCTAAATATAGTGTTTAGGAGGCGTATGTATAATTGGTTGACAATTTATTATAGGAGTTATATAAATTAAAGTTGAACTCCAGGAATTATCTGTGTCTCATACTTACATTGATCTAGCTTGGCATAATGTAGCTATCTGTATCTAATATCTGTTTGGCCGCTGGGCAAGTTGAAAATGACTATACTAGTTGGCACTACTACAGTGATAGCCACAATCTTTGTTGCTAGGGTTCTGTGTGAATGTTTTTTCCCTCTGCATGCTTACCACAGTCAGTCATTTGCTTGGCACTGCCACCCTTCATAGAACCATTCATGTATCTCCTCAATGTGGGGATGAGCCCCTCTCAATGTTGAAGGCATGTGGCTTATTATGGTTCAAGAAGGGGGCCCCATATTATCTAGGAAAAGGGTCTGGTGTGGATTTTGGGGCAAATGAAACATGTAAAGGTCTTGAAGAGACTACTGGATTACACAAAATGGGAAACCTAGGGTCAAATTGGGTCAAACTACGTAGCTCTAGTTTGGGGGGGGGGGGGGATGTAGGCTCATCTTAGACTTTTGGAGAGGGGGAGGGAAGGAAAAAGGGATGGAAACACTTATAAGCAAACCCAACAATATTAATTACCAATCTGTTGCTACCTAGCAGTTTGGATTGTGTAATAGGATCAGACAAATCAGATATGGAATAGATAATTAAAGGCAGTGGCAGCCTGTAATGCAGGGCGCAGGGGCGCCGCCCCCCTATCCATGCGTCTGGCCCCCTAATCTAATTTTTTTAGAAGCATGTGATTAGAGCCTGAGGCTCTAAAAGGCTTGAAAAAAGGGTGGGCTTGGGGCACTGCACCCCAAGCCCACCCAGTTGTGTGACAATAGCAAATTAATATTCGCTATTGTCACACTAACTCTCCTCCCCTCTGGGATTGACTGAAAGGAGAAGCGATCCTATTGGCATAGGAGGAGGAGGGAGAAGGAGGGAAGAGAGGCAGCTGCCCTGAAGCCGAGGAGAAGGTGCCCATTGCCTGGAGGCAAGCGCTACCTGCGCCATATATGGGGTCAGTGTGGGGCTGGTAACCAACTGACTCACCGACCAACCCATCGATTGCCACTGATTAAAGGGCTAACTCACCTTTCAAAAAACGAAAAGGTGAACAAACGCCCCACCCCGAATCCCTGTTGTACTTACCTCTGTGGGTGCTGTGCTGTCAATGCCCACACAGTTGGGGCAGCGGTCCGGGGACTTGAAATATACACTCTTTTCCCTCTTCTTTCTGCAGTGCTTCCAGGATGGATTTGAGTGATGCTCTGTGCCAGTGTTGACCAGTTAGAATCACTGTGATCTGTCCCAGAAGCACTGCACAAAGAAGAGAGAAAATAGTGGGGATTTAAGATCCCCAGACCACTGCACTGGCTGCCCAGGCACTGACAGCTCAGCACCCATGGAGGTAAGTACAGCAGAGGCTGGGGGGGGGGGTGTACAGTGTTCACCTTCTCATTTTTTTTGTAAAGTTGAACTAACACTGTAATCATTTATTCAGTTCTAGTTATTTTATTCTTAGCCTGCTTGAAAGCTGTCCAAAAGTGGAACTTTAGTTAGAAAGTGAAGTCCTGCTTGATAACTTCAGGACGGCCCCTTTTGCAAATGTAAAACATTAAAAATAAGTGCCTATACTGTTTAATCACTTAAGGACCAGCCTCGTTTTGGAATGTAGGTGTTTACATGTTTAAAACAGGTTTTTTTGCTAGAAAATTACTTAGAACCCCCAAACATTATATATTGTTTTTTTTCTAACACCCTAGAGAATAAAATGGTGGTCATTGCAATACTTTTTTTGACACCGTATTTGCTCAGCGTTCTTACAAGCGCGCTTTTTTTTGGAAAAAATTCAGTTTTTTGAATAAAAAAATAAGACAACAGTAAAGTTAGCCCAATTTTTTTATATTGTGAAAGATAATGTTACGCCGAGTAAATTGATACCCAACATGTCACGCTTCAAAATTGCGCCCACTTGTGGAATGGGGTCAAACTTTTACCCTCAAAAATCTCCATAGGCGACGTTTAAAAAAATCTACAGGTTGCATGTTTTGTGTTACAGAGGAGGTCTAGGGCTAGAATTATTGCTCTCGCTCTAACGATTGCGGCGATACCTCACATGTGTGGTTTTACCACCGTTTTCATATGCGGACACTACTCACGTATGCGTTCACTTCTGCGCGCGAGCTCGTTGGGATGGGGGTTTTAAAAAAAAAAATTATTTTTATTATTTATTTTACATGATTTTATTTATTTTTACACTGTGTCACTTTTATTCCTATTACAAGGAATGTAAACATCCCTTGTAATAGAAAAAAGCATGACAGGACCTCTTAAATATGAGATCTGGGGTCAAAAAGACCTCAGATCTCATATTTACACTAAAATGCAATAAAAAAAAAGTAATTTAAAAAAATGACATTGAAAAAAATGTGCCTTTAAGACGTATGGGCAGAAGTGAAGTTTTGACGTCGCTTCCGCCCTGCAGTGTCATGGAGACGAATGGGTGCTATCTTAGCCTCACTCTCGTCTCCTGGCACAGCAGGAGACAGACGCAACCGCCTCCGCCACTACCGACGGCTCTGGTAAGCGTCAGAGGGCACCCGATCGTGGCGGGAGGGGGGGCACAGAGACCACTTTTATCTGAAAGCCGACTGCCGCACGAAAATGGGGATACCGGGGTTATGGCAGCTGGCTGCTGCCATAACAACGAAATCTGCCACCAAACTTTGGACGTACATCGGCGTGCGGCGGTCAGCAAGTAGTTCAAATCCAGTAATATGCTGAGCCTACTCAGCCTGCACATGCTCAGTTGAACTGAAAATCAGAGCCACTAGAGGCTGATCTGCTGACAGCTTACAAATTTGCTGCTGCTCAGGGGCTCTGGGCTTCAGCAAAATGGCAGCCTCTGGCAAGAAGAAACAAGACCATGGCTGGAAGCAATTTACAGCACACATAATGAACACATAAGAAAATAATTATTAATGGTAAATGTATGTTCCTTGCTAAAGAACATAATTTTTTTATCAAGTTTTCATGGGTAAAGTTCCGCCTTTACTGTTTACATTTACTTTTTTATGCTATATTCATGTGTATTCATGATGTAATTGATGGTGTAGAGTATATCAATTATTGTTCGATGCTTACTATTAACATCTGCACTAGTATTTCATCGGTTGTATTTTGCTAATTATTTAAAAGCATAACTTCAAATATATTTATGATGTATAATTTTATTAAAAATTACTGGTGGCCTTTTAAAATCTCACTGCTTCTTGATAACCTCTGAGAATGCACATATCAGTAATAGGGAGAGATCAAACTAGGGGAATATCTAAGCTTCAGACTATGGTTACAATGCATGTAAGTAATTTCTATCCAATTTATTGAGTGCTAATTAAGAACTCATCAGTCACTTAGCTACAATATATTAAAGAGAGTGAATGGAGAGACACCCCCACATTCATAATAATACTTTTTTTTTGCTTTGTAGAAGTTCTTATTAGAAGTTGAAAGACACATTCACCCTTTTTTCAATAGCTGAAGTGACCAATGGTGGAAAAAAAGCACATCTTATAGCCAGGATGTAAGAATCCTGTCTCAGAAACATCTGTAGATAAAAACAAACACAAAGAAAAACTCTTACTAGAAATTTCTCTTTAATTGAAGTGAAATAACTTGATGATAAAGAGATCTTTTTTTTTTTTTTTTTTTGCTAGTTTTTAAGTATGACATGGATTCATATTCAAAATTCTGAGATAATTGTAAGGTGCTTGAAGCAAGCTTATAAATGATCCACAACTAAAATGAGATTAGTTCAGATTTGCTACACACAGTGGGTATGCAGTGAATTTAAGGGGTTCAAGGTAGAATTTCTAATGTTTGCTACAGTGTAAATCTTATGTTAAGCCTAAATCCCCGTAGACATTGAGACATTTGGCGGTACAAGAAATACCGGCCGACATTCTGCCCTTGTGTATGTCGGTCCTTCTGACAGAAGCCAGCTTCTGTCGGACACGCATGCTGGAAAATCAGCAGCTGACCGACTCCTGATCAGCACTCTGATCAGCACGCTGATCAGAGTGTTCAGGCAGGGGGGCTGTTCCCCTGTCAGAACACAAGGGGAGATAGCTGGACTAACCTTGCATGGTTAGTACATAGGCTGCGGACTGGCTCTGTCAGTTTTTTTGTCGCACAAAATAAAAACTGTAGTGTGTACCCAGCTTTAGAATTGAGCGTTTTGACAAAAATATTTGTGATTATTGTCTCTTAGTGAATACACTTTATTGCTCATTTGATGATAAAACCTGTCTCATCTCTCCCTCTTGTGATCCAATCAAGTTGCTTGCGTACTGTTCAGCCACAGTGCAATATTTGTGGCTATTGCCTCTCAGATAATACACTCTAAACTTTATTTCAAGTTGAAACCTGCCTTGTATTTCACCACTTAAATTGCAGGCTATTTTCTCTCAGATGATACACATGTTAAGCTGGCCAGTTTCTACAGAACACATATGCCGCGTACACACGATCAGACATTCTGACAACAAAATCCTGTGATTTATTTCCTACGGATGTTGGCTCAGACTTGTCTTGCATACACACGGTAGCAAAATGTTGTCGGAAATTCTGATCGTCAAGAACGCGCTGATGTACAACATGTACGATGCCACTATAAGGAGGAAGTTCAATAGCCAGTGCGCCACCCTTTTATGCTCCTTCTGCTAATCTCATGTTAGTAGCAGTTTGGTGAAAGATGATTTGCGCTTTTCAGCCTCGTGCTTTTCAGATCGTTACTGCTCTTCAGTTTGTTCGTATTTCGTTTTCAGTGCGTGTAGTCAGTTCATATCTGGTTTTTAGTGCGTATTTTTATATTACGTATTTGTTCTTCAGTGCGTTCTTGTCCGCTCATTTCTGATTTTCAGCTCGCTCTTCTCAGGCCTTTCTGATTTTCAGTGCGTTCTGTTAGTTCGTTTTGACCAGCTGACTGTTTTGAAGCCATGTTGCGGGTACGTACTCATCGTAAAGTTCATGTTGTTCAGGGGCTTGGTGTTGGGGTTCTTACTTTGACCCAAGCCCAGTCCATGAACAGGGCGGGGAGGAGTTCATGGACGAAGAATTGGTTACTCCAGCGTGACCAATTCTCTCACATGCCTTTGTTGCGGGAGATCCGTGAGAATAATCCCGATGACTTATCTCCGGATGACGGATCCCGTTTTTCACCGTCTGTTGGCTTTGCTGTCCCCTTATATTATGAAGCAGGACACCTGCATGTGGCAAGCCATCACTCCTGAACAGAGGCTAGTCACCACGTTGCTGTACTTGGCAACGGGGAGAAGTCTGCAGGACATCAAGTTCTCGATTGGCATCTCCCCCCAGGCTCTGGGGATCATTATTCCGGAGACCTGTTCTGCCATCATTCAGGTCCTGCAGAAGGACTATACTGAGGTAAGTGTTCTGCTTTAACATCACATTCTATATATTTAATGTTTGCTAATGTATTGTATTTATTTCATTATTCCCTAATTACCATGATTGTAATATGCCGCGAATGTCCTCTTTATCCTCATGCATGCTAAAAGTTTTTCAAGTTCCTTTTTTGTCCTTCATGCATATTTGCCTTCACTAACCTCCCCAGCATGCTATCCTGGGCCCATACACACCTAGCCTAGTCACTTAACAATGTATTTTGTCAGCTCCATAGTAGTGCTTTACCCTAAACACCCCCTAAAATGTGTACAAATTTTATTTGTGTCCTTAAATTCAGGCAGAGTGCCTGAGGCTTTTTTTGGGGTCCCAAAATCATTTGGAACCCTGTAGTGAAAGGGCCTGCCTAAATGCTTTCAAATGGTACTGTTTAAAGTTTTGGTCAGCTATTATCTTGATAGGTAATTGCAGAATGTAACAACGTGCTTCAGTTGGTACAGTGTGTATTTATATTTTTGTATTATAACACTTCTTACCTGTCCAGTGGGCTGCCAATAGTGTAAGTAAGGAGGGGCTGGCCAAATAAACACACATTATGTATGCATTCAGCTCTCAATGAAGTGGAGAGGGTTACCTGTCCAAAACATCTCCCCCCCCCCTAAAATTTGTACAATGGGCCATCAGAGGGGGGGGGAGGAATCTGACCTAAGTGGACCTTAGTTTTTTTTCTTTAAATACTCCTTAAAATCAATGTTATACTGATGTTGGCCAAGAATGTTTGTGTCTAATCTGCTTGCAATATTATGTGCAAATATTTTTGCCCAGCGGTGGGACTTTCCCAACTGCGGAGGGGCAATAGACGGGAAACACGTCCACATAGTCCCACCCCCCAACTCTGGGTCATACTATTACAACTATAAGGGGTTTAATAGTATACTGATGTTGGCAGTGGTGTCAGCGACATATTGTCAGTACTAGGATCCCTTTGGGACCCAGCACAACTCACCTGACACAGCCTTTGCCTGGGAAACAACAGTGATTGGCCAGCTCACCTTTAAATCACTTGTATCAGCATTCAATCAGTGCTCGTGTTAGAGTTTGCCTTGTGTTTGATCCAGTTGATATCTGCTCTGTGTATTTCGTGTATGACCCAGCTTGCCTAGACTACACTTTGCCTGATTCTACTGTAGTACCTTCATCTGCAGCGGTGAACTACAAGCACCAGACATCTATCCTCACCTGCAGTGGTGAACTACAAGCACCAGACAACATCTATCCTCATCTGCAGTGGTGAACTACAAGGTCCAGAAAACATCTACCTTCATCTACAGCGGTGAACTAGAAGTCCCAGCTGACCTGCTTTGCTCAGACCTGCTCATGGTATGTGCTCTTGTTCTTTGAACTCTTTGCATAATCAGAACACCTGAACTGTTACCTGTATATATATATGCTCCTAGCCTGACTTTAACACGAGCCATACATAATAAAGGAAACCTATCATGGATCCTGAGCAGGCTCAGTTGTTTGCACAGGAACTTTGCCGCTTATCCCATCAAGTTCAGGAAATGGCCACAGAGCTCACCAAGGTGCAATCTCCTTCTATTACCACCGCTACAAAAACTCCATCTGAACCAAAAATTCCTTTTGGAATGCACCAGCTGTCTTTCAGAACTTTATGAATGACATTTTCCGTGACATGTTGGGTCGCTTCAGGTGTAGGCAAATTCTAGGCTCCTACAGTAGTCGTTATATTGAGGAGCTATGCCCTTTGACACAAACTTCCCAATTGGCTGTAGGATAGAAAACCTTTGAATATACCATCAAATATTTTTTATTTATTTATTTATTTATTTATTTATTTATTTATTTATTGAAATCTTACATCCCATGTACATGCAGAATAAATAAATTGTTAGCACTTAAAATTATTTTAAATGTGTTTATGAATGAGATGTCTTTATGTGAGTCAGAATTGACTCCTTTATTCTTTCTCTAGAAACAAATACATTACTGCATATTTCAGTGTTTAGTAAAAAAGATGGATATAAAAAACACTCTTTCCCTAACTTTAAATCTACCCTACTTTCAGAACTTTACCTAGCTGATGAGAATATTTCTTTTTAAAAGACATATGAGCATCATGGAAGTTTCTGTACAGTTTTCAATTTATCTTGTGTTTATTACTCACCATTTTCAAAATAAAATATCAAAATGTATATATTTTATGAAGCTAAATCGTTCTCAGATGGTATGCCCTGGCCCCTGCAAGTGTTCAATATCTAAAATAAGGATACTTTATGGGATTTAACCACTTGCTTACCGGGCACTTAAACCCCCCTCCTATCCAGACCAATTTTCAGCTTTCGGCGCAGACGCACTTTGAATGACAATTGCGCGGTCAGACAACACTGTACCCAAATGAAATTTTTATCATTTTTTCACCACAAATAGAGCTTTCTTTTGGTGGTATTTGATCACCTCTGCGGTTTTTACTTTTTATTAAAAAAATGTAAAAAACTGAATTTTTTTAAAAAAAAAAGTTTATTTTTTTATATTTTGTTTTAAAAAATTTTAAACGGGTAATTTTTCTCCTTCATTGATGTACGCTGATGAGGCGGCAGTGATGGGCACTGATAGGCGGCAGTGATGGGCACTGATGGGTGGCAGTGATGGGCACTAATGAGTGGCAGTGATGGGCAGCACTGGCAGGTGGCACTGATTGGCACTACAGGTGGGCATTGATAGGTGGTACTTGTGGGCACTGATAGGTGGTACTTGTGGGCACTGTTAGGTGGCACTGTGGGCACTGTTAGGTGGCACTGTGGGCACTGTTAGGTGGCACTGTGGGCACTATTAGGTGGCTCTTTTATTGGGCACTGATGAGGCAGATGTGCCTCTTCCACTTGGGGACCGATGTCCCTCACATCCGATCCGGTGATCGGCTTTTTTTTCTACTCGCGCTGTCAGCGTGAGTAAAAAAAAAAAACGATTACCGATCTTTTGTTTACATCATGTGATCAGCTGTCATTGGCTGACAGCTGATCACATGGTAAGGGGCCGGGACCGGCCCCTTACACAGATCGGTGATCAGCCGAGTCTCAGTGACTCGGTGATCACAACGCGCCTGGCGCGCGCCCTGTAGGGCGCGCGCAGGGAGCGTGCACAGGGGAGGACGTCATATGACGTCCTCCCGGGAATGTAGGTCCGCGCTGTAGCCGTCATTCGGCTATAGCGCGGATGCCAAGCGGTTAAAGATGAGCACGTAAAGCATGATTTTGATTTTAAATATGAATAGGCTATATAAACGTATTAATCAACCATGTTGTATGTGACATATTGATTAATTTAAAGTTATTTTAAAATAACCAGTGCAGTTTGGCTTTATATTTTGTCATTAAAGTGGTCATTGTTTTATTCCCTAGGCTAGTGATGGCGAACCTTGGCACCCCAGATGTTTTGGAACTACATTTCCCATGATACTCAACTACACTGCAGAGTGCATGAGCATCATGGGAAATGTAGTTCCAAAACACCTGGGTGCCAAATTGTACATTTTTTGGTACTTATTCTAAAAAATGAGCAAGAAGCAGTTAACCCGACTCTCCTAAAGAAGAGTGAGGGCGTGACATTTTCATTCTCCTTTTTTGCTTGTGTAAGAAAGGTAAACTCTCAACATATCCCTTAATCTGTGTAGATCACCCTTCCTCTGCTTCTATTAAAGCTCAGTGGGTATGGTGAAAAGTCACACCCTCTCGCTCACCGGACAAATAGGGAATTGACAGTCTGTGTCTGTGTGTCATTATTTTAGGATATTATTCATGCACGTAACCTCTGTTGACCAGTTGCAGCAGGAAGAAGACAACTTGTTTTCCGGTCCCTTTGGGTTGCTAAGGACTATATCAATGTCAACAAATGCAAATGTGGTTGGCAAAACGAATGAGTACCAGTGACACAGATGATGCATCTCCAAGCATCTGCTTTCAGCAAAATGAATGGATGTACCCAAAGATTTTGACACACAGTTTGATTTGCTCATGTATGACATATGCATCTTTGTTCAATAAAGACTATTCTTTCTTAGGTACAAAAATCCAATTGCAACCAATCAGAATTCATCATAATCTGTACCTAAGCATGAGGCCAATGATTTTTCAAATCGGTGGAAACCTTGTGAGCTGCTAAAATGTATAAATGCAATGAAAAATGAATAATAAAATAGTGAAAAATAAAATAAAATTAAATTTAAAAAATATAGAATAAACAGCTGCCAGCACTCCCTACACTTCCCTAAATGTGACAATACAAAATTACATAACAAATGTGCAGCGCTAAGACCAAACAGTGAATAACTAGATGAAATAACTATAAAAAATATATATATATATTGCACAAATCTACTAAAAAATATATTGAATAAATGAATATATTAAATTAATAATACATATATCCTATAAAGCAAATCCAAAAACGTGCAAATGACATTCAATTATTTATAATGTCCAAAATAAAGTGCAAGTGCTCCGTGTGCTGCACAATATCCTTAATATATATGCTGAATCAAATTCTTTAGCAGTCCATCATAAAACCATAAAAGTGATGCTGGTGCCTTCATGCAGGGTGCACACAATCCTTGTGTACCCCTCCACCAGATGTACCCTCGCCTTAAGGGCTTTTTATAAAAGCCTGTAGTAAATGTTAACAGCTTTAAGAGATCTTCGTGGGATTTCTCCTTCCTGTGGTAACTACTAGTTGGCTTAAAATGCGGATCAAGAACAACTCCTTCCTCCTGGTTACCAGCAACCTCCTCTCATATATGCCACATGTAGTTACAATAGAGGCTTGCAATAATGTGATATCATTTTTAAAGGGATTTATTACAACTTAAACTCCACAAAAATTACACTCACATTTCATGATAAAAAAAACACGCCTTAGTAAACTCATGTGTGGTGGGGTGATAGTGTCACCTGAGGCCAGATCTGCAGCCCCAGTCAGTGGCGTTCACCCCGTCCTGAGCCTGTGCTCCAGAGCACATGGCACAGTGGCCATTTTCTTGTAGCCATGTTTACACTGACAGTGACTCTACTGCTTTGACAATCCCTTTGTATGTGTTATGGTAGTGCACACAGCCACCATTAATTATTACCACAGTCATATGTGCACTCCCTAGCCACACATCTAATTATAACAATTAACTGGTATATTATCCACACTTACATCCCTGACAATATGGAAACAATATTACAATGATGTTAAAAATTATATACACTTTTTTTTTTTATATATATTAGGAATATTAAATCTATATATTACTATAATATTGCTATTCTAATCATGAGAAGATCCATATAAAACAGAATCTATATATATATATATATATATATATATATATATATATATATATTTGTGGTGATTATGTACAGTTAAAAATTATAAATTGATTTATTAAAAATTTTTAATAATGGGCTTCAGATCCGGCTCCAAGTGACACCATCACCCCACAACACATGAGTTTACCAAGGCATCTTTTTTTTATCATGAAATGTGAGTGTAATTCTAGTGGAGTTTAAGTTGCAATAAATCCTTTTTAAAAATGATATCACATTATTGCAAGCCTCTGTTGTTCCTACATGTGGCATATATGAGAGGAGGTTGCTGGTAGCCAGGAAGAAGGAGTTGTTCTTGATACGCATTTTAAGCCAAATAGTTACCACAGAAAGGAGGAATCACAGGAAGATCTCTTAAAGCTGTTAACACTTACTACAGTTTTTTATAAAAAGCCCTTAAGGTAAGGGTACATCTGGTGGAGGGGTACACAAGGATTGTGTGCGCACTGCATGAAGGCACCAGCATCACTTTTATAGTTTTATGATGGACTGTTAAAGAACTTGATTCAGCATATATATTAAGGATATTGTGCAGCACACGGAGCACTTGCACTTTATTTTGGACATTACAAATAACTGAATGTCATTTGCACATTTTTGGATTTGCTTTATAGGATGTATTTATTATTAATTTAATATATTCGTTTATTTAATATACTGTATTTATTGGCGTATAACACACACTTTTTTCACCCGGAAAATGGGGTGCAAATAGCGTGTGTGTGTTATACGCCAATACTTAAATTTTAGCTGCCTCGGAGGGCACAGGGAGGGGGGCAGGACGAGCGCCATCAGATTACATACAGTGAAAATCTCCTGTTTACTTGGCGTCCTCTGTAATAGGAAGTCACGTCTCCTGGGCCGCAAATGGACCTCTGTTCTGTCTATCATAGCAGTTTCTCACTGTATGTAATCTGTCGATGCTTGTTCCGCCCCCCTCCCTGTCCCCTCTAGGCTGCAGATGGGCATTGATCAGGCTGCATTGATGGCAATGGTGAGGCTGCAGATGGGCATTGACCCTTATTTGGCTTCAAAGTTCCTTATTTAAAATTAGGGATGAGCCGAACACCCCCCTGTTCGGTTCGCACCAGAACATGCGAACAGGAAAAAAGTTCGTTCAAACATGCGAACACCGTTAAAGTCTATGGGACACGAACATGAATAATCAAAAGTGCTAATTTTAAAGGCTTATATGAAAGTTATTGTCATAAAAAGTGTGGCCCCGCCCCCCCGTTATTTAAGAACTGTCAGACGAGGAGCGCCGTCACACAGCGGGAGCCTCCCTCCATGCCAGCATGGATTGCGGAGCGGCCCGGAGAAGAAAAGAAGAAGAGAAGAAGAGAAGAAAATAAGAAGAGAAGAGCGGGAGCCTCCCCCCCATGCCATGGGTGCGGAGCGGCCCGAGGAGAAGAAGATAGAAGACGCCGCGGAGGAAATGCTGGACGAGAACGCCGGAGGAAGAACCAGAAGAGCCAGAAGAACCAGAAGAACCAGAAGATGAAGGAAGATAGAAGAAAGAAGAAGCATTTAAATAAAGGAATTGTCAAAAACTGTCTCTTGTCATTTTTAACATTTTTGACACTTTTTTCCTGAAATGGTAGGGGTACTTATGTACCCCCTTACCATTTCACACAGGGGGGGGGCCGGGATCTGGGGGTCACCTTGTTAAAGGGGGCTTCCAGATTCCGATAAGCCCCCCGCCCGCAGACCCCCACAACCACCGGCTAGGGTTGTGGGGATGAGGCCCTTGTCCTCATCAACATGGGGACAAGGTGTTTTGGGGGGCTACCCCAAAGCACCCTCCCAATGTTGAGGGCATGTGGCCTGGTACGGTTCAGGAGGGAGGGGGGCCGCACTCTCGTCCCCCCCTCTTTTCCTGCGGCCTGCCAGGTTGCGTGCTCGGATAAGGGTCTGGTATGGATTTTGGGGGGACCCCACGCCGTTTTTTTTTTTTTTTTGGCGCGAGGTTCCCCCTAAAATCCATACCAGACCTGAAGGGTCTGGTATGGAATTTAGGGGGGAACCCCACGTCATTTTTTTTTAAATTTTGGCCGGGGTTCCCCTTAATATCCATACCAGACCTGAAGGGCCTGGTATGGAATTTAGGGGGACTCCCACGTCATTTTTTTTTTTTAATTTTGGTTCGGGGTTCCCCTTTGGGGAATTCCCATGCCGTTTTTATCAATGAACTTCTATGTGTATTGTCGGCAATGCAATAGCCGCGGGTAGTTTTAAATGAGTTTTTTCCTTCAAAATGTCATTTTGCTGTCAGACTGTTCTAAACACAGGAAACATGCGCCCCTTTACAGGCACACTATAGACACCCCCCAGGTACGAAATTTAAAGGGATATTACACTTTTATTGATTGACTTTAAGCATTATTAAAATCACTGCTCCTGAAAAAACGGCCGTTTTTAAAACTTTTTTTTGCATTGATCCATGTCCCCTGGGGCAGGACCCAGGTCCCCAAACACTTTTTATGACAATAACTTGCATATTAGCCTTTAAAATTAGCACTTTTGATTTCTCCCATAGACTTTTAAAGGGTGTTCCGCGGCATTCGAATTTGCCGCGAACACCCCAAATTGTTCGCTGTTCGGTGAACTTGCGAACAGCCAATGTTCGAGTCGAACATGAGTTCGACTCGAACTCAAAGCTCATCCCTACCCATGGACAAGAACCCTTAATGTGAGTTAAAATGTGTAAATAATAAATCTAACACTAAGCTCACAGCCCATACATGTTCTTGTTAAGAAAAAAATTATGTTTTAGGGGTCAAAGCTAATAAAAGCAATTATCCAAAGTCTTTTATGCATTCTACTGTCCAAATTAAAACATCACACTTTTTATAATCCTTGTGAAGAATTTATTGGAGTATTGATTGTGTTATTATTGTGCAGGATACTATTGTTTTAGGTACTCCAAGATGTTAGTGTAAATACAGTTTCAGGCTATAAAGAAGATACATTTAATTAACACAACAAGAAGGAAGCAGAAAAGAAAAAGATTAGAAAAAATAATTTCTTTTTAACTTTCTGCCATTAACAAGCAGGACAATGCTTTCACTGTGCTAACAAAGTCAGTGTACTAACAAAGAACCATATAATTTCCAGATCCCCAGATAATAATAGTCATCCCTATCAGCAAGCATTCTGAAATGCTCAGACTCAAAGATGCATTTCATATCCAGCTGTGCGAGTATGTTGCTTGTATGTGTTTATTAATTATCCGTGGTAGCACAGTGATGGGTAGAGATGAGCAAATTAAAAAAAACCTGATCCCCTCCCACAGTCTGCCTTGTTTTATTTATTTTTTATGTTGCAATCTACCTCCTGCACAAGAAAGTATAAATATGTGTGTGTGTGTGTGTATATATATATATATATATATATATATATATATATATATATATATATAGTATCTCACAAAAGTGAGTACACCCAGGGCTGTGTTTTGGCCTAGGCCAACAAGGCCTAGGCCTAGGGCGGCACTTTGCGGGGGGCGGTCGAAAAGGGCAGCCCCCCCCGCATGAGAGGAAGCCCCCCCATCCGTCTTGCCGATTCCCGGCTCCCGCTGCTGCCTCCCGCACACATGCAGCCCACGGCGGCCGACTTTCTGTAGTGGCACCGCGGTGTATGGGCGTGCTTGGCAGAGGGTGGGGGCGTGTACCTCACGCCCCCCAACTCTCTGCCAAGCACACCCATACACCGCGGCGCCGCTACAGAAAGCCGGCCGCCGTGGGCTGCATGTGTGTGGGAGGCGGCATCCGGGAATCGGCAAGACGGGTGGGGGGGGTTTTCTCATGCGGGGGCGGGGGGGCGGCGTGTGTCACTCGCGCCCCCATAAGCAGCAGGTGACAGGTGGAGCCTTAAGCTCCGCCTACCCTCCCCTGCAGTGAATCTTCTCCTCGGCCCTGGGGCGGGATCTGGCTGTGAAGTCAGATGGAGGAGAGAGAGGAGCACGAGGGAAACCCCCAGGACAGCAGGTATAATGATTAAATAAATTATATCAGTGTTATGGGCACTGGCAGTGGCAGCATTTGATGGGCACAGTGTTAGCATTTGATGGGCACAGTGGCTACGTTTGATGGGCACAGTGTTAGCATTTGATGGGCACAGTGTTAGCATTTGATGGGCACAGTGGCTACG
Organism: Aquarana catesbeiana; assembly: GCF_042186555.1. Lineage (NCBI taxonomy): Eukaryota > Metazoa > Chordata > Amphibia > Anura > Ranidae > Aquarana > Aquarana catesbeiana. The sequence continues at coordinate 285,916,234 of NC_133326.1, forward strand.
TTTGATGGGCACAGTGTTAGCATTTGATGGGCACAGTGTTAGCATTTGATGGGCACAGTGGCTGCGTTTGATGGCACAATGGCTGCGTTTGATGGCACAATGGCTGCATTTGATGGGCACAGTGGCTGCAATTGATGGGCACAGTGGCTACGTTTAATGGGCACAGTGGCATTTGATGGGCACAGTGTTAGTATTTGATGGGCACAGTGGATGCGTTTGATGGGCACAGTGGATGCGTTTGATGGGCACAGTGGCTGCGTTTGATGGGGCACAGTGGCTGCAATTGATGGGCACAGTGTTAGCATTTGATGGGCACAGTGTTAGCATTTGATGGGCACAGTGTTAGCATTTGATGGGCACAGTGTTAGCATTTGATGGGCACAGTGGCTACGTTTGATGGGCACAGTGGCTACGTTTGATGGGCACAGTGGCTGCGTTTGATGGCACAATGGCTGCGTTTGATGGCACAATGGCTACATTTGATGGCACAGTGGATGCGTTTGATGGGCACAGTGGATGCGTTTGATGGGCACAGTGGCTGCGTTTGGGCATAGTGGCTGCGTTTGATGGGGAACAGTGGCTGCAATTGATGGGCACAGTGGCTGCAATTGATGGGCACAGTGGCTGCGTTTGGCACAGTGGCTGCGTTTGATAGCACAGTGGCAGCATTTGATGGGTACAGTGGCTGCGTTTGAGGGCACAGTGGCTGCAATTGATGGGCACAGTGGCTGCGTTTGATGGGCACAGTGGCTGCATTTGATGGGGCACAGTGGCTGCATTTGATGGCACAGTGGCTGCATTTGATGGCACAGTGGCTGCATTTGATGGGGCACAGTGAGGCTGCAATTGATGGGCACAGTGTGACCCCCCCCCCCCCCCCCCCGTGATAGCATTAAAACTCAGCAGCTACAAATACTGTAGCTGCTGACTTTTAATATTAGGACACTTACCTGTCCAGGGATCCAGCGATGTCGACACCTCAGCCGATTTTCGGATTGGCTCTCGGGTTTTACCACTATCATTCAGGTTGTCTTTGGGAAATAGACGTATGAGTGCTGCCAGCATTGCTGCAGAGGTTGAAGGGGTGGGGGTTCAGCCTGTCAGTGCTCAGACCATACGCCGCACACTGTATCAAATTGGTCTGCATAGCTGTCATCCCGGAAGGCAGCCTCTTCTAAAGATGATGTACAAGAAAGTCTGCAAACAGTTTGCTAAAGACAAGTAGACTAAGGACATGGATTACTGGAACCATGTCCTGTGGTCTGATGAGACCAAGATAAACTTCTTTGGTTCAGATGGTGTCAAGCGTGTGTGGTTGCAACCAGGTGAGGAGTACAAAGACAAGTGTGTCTTAGCTACAGTCAAGCATGGTGGAGGGAGTGTCATGGTCTGGGGCTACATGAGTGCTGCCCACACTGGGGAGCTACAGTTTATTGAAGGAACCATGAATGCCAACATTTATTGTGACATACTGAAGCAGAGTATGATCCCCTCCCTCCTGAAACTGGGCGCAGGGCAGTATTTCAACATGATAATGACCCCAAACACACCTCCAAGATGACCACTGCCTTGCTAAAGAAGCTGAGAGTAAAGGTGATGGACTGGCCAAGCATTTGTCCAGACCTAAACCATATTGGGCATCTGTGGGGCATCCTCAAACAGAAGGTGGAGTAGCGCAAGGTCTCTAACATCCACCAGCTCCGTGATGTCATCATGGAGGAGTGGAAGAAGACTCCAGTGGCAACCTGTGAAGCTCTGGTGAACTCCATGCCCAAGAGGGTTAAGGCAGTGCTGAAAAATAATGGTGGCCATACAAAATATTGGCACTTTGGGCCCAATTTTGGGCCACATTTTCGCTTAGGAGTGCACTCAATTTTGTTGCCAGACAATGGGACCCAAGAAGTGAAGGTTCAGGGCCTCTTTGTGCAATTCCATTGCACAGAGCAGGTAAGTATAGATGCGTTTGTTATTTAACCGCTTGCGGACCAGCCGCCACAGTTTTACTGTGGCAGGTTGGCTCCACTGCGTGAAATCACGTTATTGTACGTGATCTCGCGAGGTCTGGCTAGCAGGCGCGTGTGCCTGCCGTAAGCTCCATGAGTCCGACCGCGGGTCCCGCGGATTCGATGTCTGCGGGGATACCCGCGATTGTCTCACAGAGAGGAAGAACGGAGAAATGCTGATGTAAACAAACATTTCCCCCTTTCTGCCTAGTGACAGGGTGATCAGTGTCGTGCAGGGCTGTGTTTTGGCCTAGGCCAACAAGGCCTAGGGCGGCACTTTGCGGGGGGCGGCGAAAAGGGCAGCCCCCCCGCATGAGAGGAAGCCCCCCCACCTGTCTTGCCGATTCCCGGCTCCCGCTGCCGCCTCCCGCACACATGCAGCCCACGGCGGCCGGCTTTCTGTAGCGGCACCACGGTGTATGGGCGTGCTTGGCAGAGGGTGGGGGCGTGTACCTCACGCCCCCCCACTCTCTGCCAAGCACACCCATACACTGCGGCGCCGCTACAGAAAGCCGGCCGCCGTGGGCTGCATGTGTGCGGGAGGCGGCATCCGGGAATCGGCAAGACGGGTGGGGGGGTTTTTCTCCTGCGGGGGCGGAGGGCGGCGTGTGTCACTCGCGCCCCCATAAGCAGCAGGTGACAGGTGGAGCCTTAAGCTCCGCCTAACCTCCCCTGCAGTGAATCTTCTCCTCGGCCCTGGGGCGGGATCTGGCTGTGACGTCAGATGGAGGAGAGAGAGGAGCACGAGGGAAACCCCCAGGACAGCAGATCTAATGATTAAATAAATTATATCAGTGTTATGGGCACTGGCAGTGGTAGCATTTGATGGGCACAGTGTTAGCATTTGATGGGCACAGTGGCTACGTTTGATGGGCACAGTGTTAGCATTTGATGGGCACAGTGTTAGCATTTGATGGGCACAGTGGCTGCGTTTGATGGCACAATGGCTGCGTTTGATGGCACAATGGGTGCATTTGATGGGCACAGTGGCTGCAATTGATGGGCACAGTGGCTACGTTTAATGGGCACAGTGGCATTTGATGGGCACAGTGTTAGCATTTGATGGGCACAGTGTTAGCATTTGATGGGCACAGTGGCTACGTTTGATGGCACAATGGCTGCGTTTGATGGCACAATGGCTGCATTTGATGGGCACAGTGGCTGCAATTGATGGGCACAGTGGCTACGTTTAATGGGCACAGTGGCATTTGATGGGCACAGTGTTAGTATTTGATGGGCACAGTGGATGCGTTTGATGGGCACAGTGGATGCGTTTGTTGGGGCACAGTGGCTGCAATTGATGGGCACAGTGGCTGCAATTGATGGGAACAGTGTTAGCATTTGATGGGCACAGTGTTAGCATTTGATGGGCACAGTGTTAGCATTTGATGGGCACAGTGGCTACGTTTGATGGGCACAGTGGCTACGTTTGATGGGCACAGTGGCTGCGTTTGATGGCACAATGGCTGCGTTTGATGGCACAATGGCTACATTTGATGGCACAGTGGATGCGTTTGATGGGCACAGTGGATGCGTTTGATGGGCACAGTGGCTGCGTTTGATGGGGCACAGTGACTGCGTTGATGGGGCACAGTGGCTGCAATTGATGGGCACAGTGGCTGCAATTGATGGGCACAGTGGCTGCGTTTGGCACAGTGGCTGCGTTTGATAGCACAGTGGCAGCATTTGATGGGTACAGTGGCTGCGTTTGAGGGCACAGTGGCTGCAATTGATGGGCACAGTGGCTGCGTTTGATGGGCACAGTGGCTGCATTTGATGGGGCACAGTGGCTGCATTTGATGGGGCACAGTGGCTGCATTTGATGGCACAGTGGCTGCATTTGATGGGGCACAGTGAGGCTGCAATTGATGGGCACAGTGAGACCCCCCCCGTGATAGCATTAAAACTCAGCAGCTACAAATACTGTAGCTGCTGACTTTTAATATTAGGACACTTACCTGTCCAGGGATCCAACGATGTCGACACCTCAGCTGATTTTTGGATTGGCTCTCGGGTTTTACCACTATCATTCATGGTAAGGGAAACCGACCAGTTCCCTACTGCACATGTGCGAAGCGCGTTGCACTTTCTGAATGGCCCAGTGGAGGAAGGAGGAGGGGGGGCAAACTTCAGAGGGGACAGCGCAATCTCCCGGAAGTGGGGAAGGGTACCTGTCAGAAACAGGTACCCATTCCCCCCTGAAAGGTGCCAAATAAGCCTAAAGAGGAAGGGGCGTGGTTTACAGATGATAGAGTGTGTCTTAAACAGGAAGGGGTGTGGCCTCGACAGGATGGGGTGGGTCGTATTTAAATTAGGGGGGTGCATGCGTTTAGTCAGGCCTAGGGCAGCACAAAACCTAAATACACCACTGGTGTCGTGTCATACATAGCCCACCCCTCCACAGTAAGAAATACTCCCTAGGACACACTTAACCCCTGCAGCACCCCCTCCTGGTTAACCCCTTCACTGCCAGTCACATTTACACAGAAATCAGTGCATTTTTAATCGCACTGATCGCTGTATAAATGTAATGGCCCAAAATAGCGCCAAAAGTGTCCGATGTGTCCGCCATAATGTCGCAGTCACAATAAAAAACGCTGATCACTGCCATTACTAGTAAAAAAAAACTATTAATAAAACTATCCCCTATTTTGTAGACGCTATAACTTTTGCGCAAACCAATCAATAAATGCTTATTGTGATTTTTTTTTACCAAAAATATGTAGAAGAATATGTATCGACCTAAACTGAGGAAAAAAAATTTATTTTTGGGGGATATTTATTATAGCAAAAAGTAAAAAGTATTGCTTTTTTTTCAAAATTGTCGCTGTTTTTTTGTTTATAGCGCAAAAAATAAAAACCACGGTGATGCCTGTAAAGAAGAAGATGAAGAGAAAAAGATGAAGAGAGAAGCGTCACACAGCGGGATCCTCCCTCCATGCCATCATGGATGCGGAGCGGCCTGAGGAGAAGAGGGGAAGAAGACGCCGATGCCGCGGAGAAAGATGCCGGACGAGAACACCAGAGGAAGAACCAGAAGAACCAGGAGAACCAGAAGAAGAAGAAGATGGAGGAAGAAACTGAAGGAAGATAGAAGAAAGAAGAAAGAAGATAGAAGAAAGAAGAAGCATTTAAATAAAGGAATTGTCAAAAACTGTCCCTTGTCATTTTTAACATTTTTGACAGTTTTTTTGTGAAATGGTAGGGGTACTTTTGTACCCCCTTACCATTTCACACAGGGGGAGGGTTGGGATCTGGGGGTCCCCTTGTTAAAGGGGGCTTCCAGATTCCGATAAGTCCCCCGCCCGCAGACCCCCACAACCACCGGCCAAGGGTTGTGGGGATGAGGCCCTTGTCCTCATCAACATGGGGACAAGGTGTTTTGGGGGGCTACCCCAAAGCACCCTCCCAATGTTGAGGGCATGTGGCCTGGTATGGTTCAGGAGGGAGGGGCCGCTCTCTCGTCCCCTCCTCTTTTCCTGCGGCCTACCAGGTTGCGTGCTCGGATAAGGGTCTGGTATGGATTTTTAGGGGGACCCCACGCCATTTTTCTTTAAATTTTGGCGCGGGGTTCCCCTTAAAATCGATACCAGACCGGTCTGGTATAGATTTTGAGGGGGGCCCCACGCCATTTTTTTTTTTTTATTTTGGCTGGGGTTCCCCTTAACATCCATACCAGACCTGAAGGACCTGGTATGGAATATAGGGGGACCCCCCACGTCATTTTTTTTTTTAAATTTTGGTTCGGCGTTCCCCTGTGGGGAATTCCCATGCCGTTTTTATCAATGAACTTTTATGTGTATTGTCGGACCGGCAATTCATTAATAGCAGCGAGTAGTTTTAAATGACTTTTTTTCCTTTGAAATGTCATTTTGCTGTCAGACTGTTCTAAAAATGGGAAACATGCGCCCCTTTACAGGCATACTATAGACACCCCCCAGGTACGAAATTTAAAGGAATATTACACTTTTATTGTTTCACTTTAAGCTTTATTCAAATCATTGCTCCCGAAAAAACAGCCGTTTTTAAAACTTTTTTTTGCATTGATCCATGTCCCCTGGGGCAGGACCCAGGTCCCCAAACACTTTTTATGACAATACCATGCATATAAGCCTTTAAAATTAGCACTTTTTATTATTCATGTTCGTGTCCCATAGACTTTAACGGTGTTCGCGTGTTCGAACTAATTTTTTTCCTGTTCGCAAGTTCTGGTGCAAACTGAACAGGGGGGTGTTCGGCTCATCCCTAGCAGTAATGTACAACACGTACGATGGCACTAGAAAGAGGAAGTTTAATATCAAGTGCGCTACCCTTTGGGCTCCTTCCACTAATCTCATGTTAGTAGAAGTTTGGTGACAGACGATTCACGCTTTTCAGACTCCTCCTTTTCCGATCGTTACTGCTCTTCGGTTTGTGCTTGTGGGTTCGTATTTCTATTACATATTTGATTTTCAGTGCGTTCTTGTCTGCTTGTTTCTGATATTCAGCTCCGGCCTTTCTGTTTTTCAGTGCTTTCTGTTAGTTCGTTCTGACCAGCTGACCGTTTTGAAGCCATGAGGACCCTCACCCCAGACCAGAGGGTTTATATCTACCGTTTGGCCAGAGCCAGAAGAGTGGTGGAGAACGTTTTCGGGATAATAGCCAGCCAGTTCCGCCTATTCCTTACGCCAATCAACATGGCGGAATATAAACTTAACCAGATAATCCTTGCATGCTGCATTCTTCACAACTATTTAAGAAGAAATTCAATGAACTATGTGGCCTCAGTTGTGCCTGAGGCCAGACTTCAAGAAGAAACCCTGAGGGCACTTGAAGCTGTCTGTCCTGGCTTGCCCCCCCAAAGCGCCTGCAAAGTAAGACAGAAGTATGTTGAGTATTTTGTGGGTAGGGGGGCCATTGATATGCCAGAAACGGTTTAAGAAACATTTTATCAACAATTTTTGAGCTTAAACTGAAAGAAGATTTCCTTTGATTTACTGCCTGTGTTTCTTTTAGCTGTCTCCTAGGTTCTCCAATGGGCTTTTCTTTTTCGACATTTTCTTCAATAGTGCAATTGTAATTTATTTGATACATGAGGTGACAATCTAATCTTCAGCGAACTATTATTATGTCTGATACACACACCTTGTTTTTGTTGTTAATGTATGTAATGCATTACTGACAAAAATATTCATCATTTTCAGCACCATGAATGAATTTTGAGTGACATGAAAATGGCGTGATTGTGGCAAATTAAAAAGCACTGTGGGAGTTATTTACTAAAGGCAAATCCACTTTGCACTCCAACACTTAAAAGTGCACATGAAACTGCACTGAAACTGCACTTGTAGTGCAAAGTGGATTTGCCTTTAGTAAATAACCCCCATTGACAATGTAGACACCAACTTACTACAAAAATTGCTAGTGAGCATTGAAAGAAGAAGCCACACATTGTTGAGTAGAAAACATTTTACTCAAAGCACATTCACATGTGCGTTAGAAAAGGGTTTTTGAACAAAAAAAATCTTTGGTGTATTTTTTTTTCCCATTGTAAATATCCATTTTTTGCTTAAACAGGCATGTTTCAAATCATAACATACACAACTCAGGAACTTACAAAGTTCAACTTTGATAAAGTGAAGGCAATATCAGACATTAGTATGTCCAAAATGTGTTGATATTGCCTTCATCAGATGGGGTGATGTCACCCCTGTAAAAGCCAAATTTTGAAGATGCACACCAATTGGGATTCAAACTGGGGATTTCCCAACTGATCCCATGCCTAATGTCAACATATGCTAGCTCTCATCATGGGGGATCAATGGATATGTTTTGGGGGTGCAACCCCTCCCTCTCACCTAATTGAGTTGTGAGGAAGGGGTTGCACCAACAAAACGCGTATATTGATATCCCCTGATGGCAGATAGCACATGTTGACACACTGTGTGCATCTTCAAAATTTGGCTTTTCAAATACTTTACATTTTTTTTTTTAATTCAAAAATACACAATAAAACGGTACAATTTTGTTGTTTTTTATATTCTGCCTAAAACATCAATGATGTTCTTCATTTTTTTTGAACATCATTGATGTTTTCCTTTATATTTTCTAAATCACGATTGCACCCCATTCTCTCCCCGATAAGGATCTGGGCACTTTCACTGGTGAAATGAGATTCTTCTTCCACAACATCCACATCCCCTAAAAGAAAAAAACATACCATGTATTATAAATATGCAAGCATAGATGTCTTACCTGAAGCTGTGGTCTGAGACACTCACCTGTTGTGGTGACAATTTCACCCACTTCATAAACCTCTCCTTCCTCCACATCCTCCCTTGTGTTTTGGTGACTTCCCCTTCTTTAGGAGGTGGGGGGTCCGTGGTGTCCTCAGATGTCCCGAGTCATTTCTCCCCTATGTGAATAAAGAATAGGTATACTTAGCACACAGATATTGGAGGGCAGAAATAGGAATATGAAACATTGCTTGGAAGTATCGTACAATTGTCTGTTTTGGCAGAGTTCCAAGCTGAATAACATTTAATTTCCTTTCTAAAGCTGGAATACTTCCCTTTTTTTTAAAATATCACACATGGAGACAACCCTATAGTATCCACTGGAACACCTGTGTGGGACACCCTAAAAAGTTTGTTCTGGTGTCCCACACTAGTGCTCCTGCGTTCAGATGTGTAAACAGCTGCTGAGTGTCCTCTCCTTACACAGAATCAAGTTTACATTTCATTGTAGTTACAAACCCATCTAGACAACAAACTTATTTTAAAGTGGGCGAACGAACGTTGTTTCCTACGACCGATTACTGTGCCCATGAACATGAAAGTAGCCATTTTAAAATGTACAACAGTAAAGAAAAGCACATGGAGCAGCACGAACGTTAAGAAGAAGAATAGGAACACACGACAAAATACTTTTTTGCAGCACTCTCTTGATTCTTCTGTACCGATCTTGCTCCCTCAATTTGAGGTCTGACCATAGTTTCCTCAGTTGATCCTTGGATCGCCGTACCCCAAAATTCCTGTGCAGACTCTTTACAACTTTAGGCATGATCTTGGCCTTTCTCACATTTGGGTTTGGGTAAGGTCCATGCTTCCCGTCATAGTCGGCCCTCTTCAAGATGTCCATCATCTCCACCATCTCTACAAAGGACATATTTGAGGCCTTCAATCTCCTCTGGGATCATGAGGTTTGGGGCTCCGGCCTTTCGACATTGCTGCTCTCTTCTACATGCACCTCTCTTCGCTATGTGCTCTCCCACTGTGCCGAAAGAGAAGGGGCAGGGAATAGACTACAAAGAACGTCAGGGGCGGGCGGAGTTTCATGCATGCGCAGTGTATATAAAGTGTGCGTCGTACGTATGATCTGTGAGTGGAGGACGAAGTAATGGAAGCGACAATTGTTATAACAAAGGTACAATTTTAAGTTGGTGCATCAGAGGCCTATACTGCTTATAGATTGAGGCCTATATTGGGTCAAGGTTAGGAGAGCTTCGACCTGACATTAGGGTTTGTCTTGTGTTGTGTCTTGCAGAGAAAATGGATCTATTCAACGATGAGGACTTTATCCCCATATTCATTGATATATACAGGGAGCTGCCCTGTCTGTGACAGGTAAACTACCCGTTTTATAACAATAAACCAAAGAGGAAGGCAGCGCTGGATCAATTGCTGGAATTTGTGAAGCCAGTGATCCCCACGGCAGACATCCCCTATTTGAAGGCCCTAATTGGTGGCATGAGGAGCACTTATAATAGGGAGCACAAGAAGGTCCAGAATTCCCTGAGATCAGGAGCTGCAGCAGATGACATTTATGTATCCAGGCTGTGGTACTATGACAGACAGCATTTTTTGGCAGGTCAGACTGAACCCAGGCCAGCACTCTCCAGTCTTCCTTCAAGGCTTCCTTCCCCCCCAGCTGAGGCTTATGACGACCAACCTGGGCCTTCCAGGCAGCAACATGTGGAGGAGCCCAGCTTGAGTCAGGTATAGCATTCTTCAAAATATTTCTGTTTGTCAAATTAATGATGTTAAATATATGTTAGTTTTGATAACTAATTTCTGATTTCACAAAGTGTTTTACATATCAATAGACAGTAGAGGCCACAAATGATTGGGACAAGAATGAAAAATGCAGGGGTCAGAATGATAGTCTTTTCTATTTATTAACATTAAATTTGCAACAGTCATGAGCTGAAAATTGTGTGTGATTGATGAACCAAAAACTAAAACCCGTTACGTAACGGTGACCCTGCCCCCTCTGACATCATGGGGAATGCCACAGGGAAGTCCCCGGCAAGTCCCCGTGCGTCAGAGGGGGGCGGGGTCACTGGGTGACCCCGCCCTCCATTATTTAAGAACCGTCAGAAGAGGAGAAGCGTCACACAGCGGGAGCCTCCCATCATGCTGGATGCGGAGTGGCCCAGAAGATGAAGGGAAGAAGACGGCGCGGAGGAAGATGCCGGACGAGAACACCGGAGGAAGAACCAGAAGAACCAGAAGAAGAAGAAGATGGAGGAAGAAACCGAAGGAAGATAGAAGAAAGAAGATAGAAGAAGCATTTAAATAAAGGAATTTTCAAAAACTGTCTCATCATTTTTAACATTTTTGACACTTTTTTTGTGAAATGGTAGGGGTACTTTTGTACCCCCTTACCATTTCACACAGGGGGGAGGGCCGGGATCTGGGGGTCCCCTTGTTAAAGGGGGCTTCCAGATTCCGATAAGCCCCCCGTCCGCAGACCCCCACAACCACCGGCCAAGGGTTGTGGGGATGAGGCCCTTGTCCCCATCAACATGGGGACAAGGTGTTTTGGGGGCTACCCCAAAGCACCCTCCCAATGTTGAGGGCATGTGGCCTTGTACAGTTCAGGAGGGGGGGCGCTCTCTCATCCCCCCTCTTTTCCTGCGGCCTGCCAGGTTGCGTGCTCGGATAAGGGTCTGGTATGGATTTTTGGGGGGACCCTACGCCATTTTTAAAAAAATTTTGGCGCGGGGTTCCCCTTAAAATCCATACCAGACCTGAAGGGTCTGGTATAGATTTTGAGGGGGACCCCACGCCATTTTTTTTTTAAATTTTGGTTCAGGGTTCCCCTTAATATTCATACCAGACCTGAAGGGCCTGGTATGGAATTTAAGGGGACCCCCACATCATTTTTTTTTAAATTTTGGTTCAGGGTTCCCCTGTGGGGAATTCCCATGCCGTTTTTATCAATGAACTTTTATGTGTATTGTCGGACCGGCAATTCATTATTAGCCGCCAGTAGTTTTTAAATTTTTTTCCTTTGAAATGTCATTTTGCTGTCAGACTGTTCTAAACACAGGAAACATGCACCCCTTTACAGGCGTACTATAGACACCCCCCAGGTATGAAATTTAAAGGAATATTACACTTTTATTGTTTCACTTTAAGCATTATTAAAATCACTGCTCCTGAAAAAACGTCCATTTTTTAAAACTTTTTTTGCATTGATCCATGTCCCCTGGGGCAGGACCCAGGTCCACAAACACTTTTTATGACAATAACTTGCATATAAGCCTTTAAAATTAGCACTTTTGATTATTCATGTTCGTGTCCCATAGACTTTAACAGTGTTCGCGTGTTCGAACAAATTTTTTGCCTGTTCGCATGTTCTGGTGCGAACCGAACAGGGGGGTGTTCGGCTAATCCCTAATCATCAGCAATGGCCAGTTGTAAAACAACATACATATAAAATATAAAATGAACAATGGGTACATAAATGGATAATGAACATGTGATACATGGGCATCTGGTGTACCCTAGGAGTAAAAACATGTGATACACAGGCATTTATTGTACCCAACGTGTTTCGCGAGACCTAGCTCGCTCTTTAGGGGTTGATGCATGTATGGATGTACATAAGATAGAAGAATATAAATGGGTAAGTGGTATAGTATTGATAAAGTAGTTGCAGAGCATGGGAGCCATGATGTAGGAGCCCATACTCACCACTAAATGAGGCCAAAACAACAGGTGTGCGGTTCGAAGAGGCAGTAGCAGGTGTCTCACCCGGGAGTTGAGGAGGCGGAGCCAAACGGGACCCCAGTAGGGCAAACCAAAGGACAGGCATGGTGTGCATGTGAGAGTGTATCCCCAAGAATCTCAATGGGTCCATATGTAATGAAAGCTATAGGAGTAAATAAGTATAATAATGCATTAAGTACTAATGATATGTCTATGTATGAATAGAGAGCCTGAGCCAAAGGTAGTAAAGACATAGAATACTGAAGGGGGAAAGGGAAAAATGGCAAAGAAATGGCAGCAAGTGGTGAGATTCAAAGGAATAGGCAAGAGAGGGAGAAAAAAAGAGTGAGAGAAACCAGATAAAAGTTGAAAAAATAGTGACAAAAAAGCAAAAAGTGAAATGAATGCTCAGAGTGAGCCATGTGCAAGTAATGAAGTGTACCTGGAGTTGGTGGAAAAAAAGGTGAGTCTGGTAAGTCTGGCAGGTGAATCAACAGGTGTGTGTGTCCTCTGTGATGCAAAGACTGAAATGCACACCATGTCAGCCCTCCAATAAATACCCCCAGGAAATCCAGCAAGGCTCCACCCCCAACTCCATGAGTGGATGGCTGACATATGAGCGCAGGAGGCGCCCAGCATAATGGGGGGCATGCGGCCACACGCACCCCCCATGCATCCAGATGGCCTGATGCGTCCAGCCGCAATGACATTGCAAAATCGCATACGCCTGAAGGTCCTGGTATGGGATTTGGGAGGACCACCACGCAATTTTTTTTTTTTAATTTTGGTTCGGGGTTTGGGTACGAAATTTAAAGGAATATTTCACTTTAAGCACTATTAAAATCACTGCTCCTGAAAAAACGGTTGTTTTTGAAACTTTTTTTTGCATTGAAACATGTCCCCTGGGGCAGGACCCAGGTCCCCAAACACCTTTTTTATGAAAATACCATGCATATAAGCCTTTAAAATTAGCACTTTTGATTTCTCCCATAGACTTTTAAAGGCTGCTCCATGGCTTTCGAATTTGCTGCGTACACCCCAAATTGTTCGCTATTCGAGCAGGCGAACACGCGATGTTCGAGTCAAACTTAAGTTCAACTCGAACATCGGGCCAAAGCAGGGTCATTTCTACTATAGTCAAATGGTCTTAGTGAAGGTCTCAACCATTCCTGAATGGTTTTCTGAGCCAGTTACAGTTGAAGATCGGCATCCCAGTCTTAGCCTGTAGGGTTCTATATTGAGTTGGCCCACCCTTTGCATCCACGAGGTCAGGCACTAATGTGGATGAGAAGGCCTGGCTCACAGTTTCTGCTCTAATTCATCCCAAAGATCAGCCTTCAAATTTTCCACTCGCCTACTCGCATTTTGCGAGTCTAAAATGAGGGTGGGCTGTCTGGGAGTGGGGGGAGCACTGCCGGCAGGCAGGGTTGTATGGGTGCCATTCTCCCAGCGATCATGGAAGAGAAGAGAGAGGAGAGAAGGCGGCCGGATGACCAGAGCACTGAGGAAAATCACAGTTGTCATTTAAATTGCTGTGTGTTCCCCGTACTCACTGTCACATACAGCCCATCCTCCTTCTCTAGGAACTCTGATAGACAGATCATCCGTCCAATCTCGGGTCGTGTGACGTATATCAAAGTTCCCTGGCCAGGAGGCGGAGCTGTATGTGATGGCTAGCGGTGGGAACACACGACAATTGAAATGAAAGTTGTGATGTTCCTCGGTACTCTGATCATCTGGCCGGCAATTCCTCTCCTCTCTTCCCCTGCACAGGTAGGTTGCATTGGTGGACACAGGCTGCATTGGTAGACCCAGGCTGCATTGGTGGACACAGGCTGCATTGGTGGATACAGGCTGCATTGTAAGGCACAGGCTGCATTAGTGGACACAGGCTGCACTGGTGGACACAGGCTGCATTGTTAGCCACAGGCTGCATTGTTAGGCACAGGCTGCATTGTTAGGCACAGGCTGCATTGGTGGACACGGGCATGCTGCATTGGTGGACATGGGCAGGCTGCATTACTGGACACGGGCAGGCTGCATGTCAGGAACCATGAATCACACTGAGACAGAAGTGCAGTAAAAATCACATTATTTAATAAAATGGTAAATGGTATAAACAGAGCAAACATAGTCAAAACATAGTCAGAGTTCGGTAACCAGGACGGGTAGTCAGAACAAGCCAGAGAAACGGGAGTCCCGAGATCAGCGAAGTCGGGTGCAGCAAACAGGATCAGGAACCAGAACGGAAGTCAGCCAAGCGACAGTCTTTCACAGAAAAACACAGCAGAGAGAGTCCGGATATGTTGACCAAGGCAAAGGCACAGAAGATCTGATCCATGCAGTTTAAATAGCTAGCAGAGCTAGCTGACGAGCAGGAAATGAATACCAGGTGAGTCACTCTGGAATTAAGAGTGCTGACAATTAACCGACAGCTGAGCTAAGAGCTCTTAGAAGGAAGGGCTGAGTCCAGCCCTGACAGCACCCCCTCCTCAGCGACCCATTCCCTTTGGATTACCACCAGGGTTGAGGGGAAAACATCTATAGAAAGCACGAAGGAGGACAGGAGCATGTATATCCAAAGATGAGACCCAAGAGCGTTCCTCCGGACCGTACCCTTTCCAATGACCCAGGTACTGTATGAGCCCGCGGAACCTATGGGAATCAATTATAGATTGTATCTTATATACCTCATATTTCTCAACCTGAACTGGGTGAAGACGTGGTACTGAGATGGTGAAGCAGTTGCATACCAAAGGTTTTAATAGAGACATGAAACACATTTGAAATATGTATATTGGAAGGTCTAAAGCGTAAGCCACTGGGTTGATCCAACGGAGAATACAGAAAGGCCCAATAAACCATGGTGCCAGTTTTAATGAGGGAACACAGAGTTGGAGGTTGTGAGATGACAGCCAGACCCTGTCCCCAACTTGGTAGGAAGGCACAGGTAGGCATCTGTGGTCAGTATGGAGTCTGTATCTATCACTGGCACGTCGCAAGGACTCTTGGACCTGTAACCAAGTGGAACGAAGACCATGAAAATGCTCCTCCAATGCAGGAATTCTCTAAGCAACAAATGGATCAGGCAACATGGATGGTTGGAAACCATAATTCGTCATGAATGAAGACAATCTGGAAGTGGTATTGATGGCACTATTGTGAGAAAACTCCGCCCAAGGTAAGAGGTCTGACCAGTTATTATGGTGGTAAGAAATGTAGCAACATAAAAACTTCTCCAAGGACTGGTTGGCTCATTCTGCGTTCCCATTGGATACGCAGAGAAGAAGGAAAGCTGAATTCCCAACTGTGCACAAAAGGCTCGCAAAAACCTGGACACAAACTGGCTACCCCTATCCGAGATGTTAACCTTGGATAGCCCATGTAAGCAAAAGATCTCCCGAGCAAAAATGCCAGTTCTTTGAATGTGGGCAATTTCTTAAGTGGAATACAATGAGACATTTTCGAGAACCGTTCAACCACCATAAGGATAACTGTGGTGCCCTGAGAGTTGGGTAACTCCACAATGAAATCCATAGACAGGTGGGTCCAAGGCTTCTCTCCATTAGGTATGGGTTGTAGGAGACCCACTGGAATGTGTCGTGGTGTCTTACACTGAGCACACACGGAACAAGCAGCTACGAAGGCGGCTACATCAGCATGTAGATTAGGCCACCAGAATTGTTAGGAAAGAGCCCAAATGAGTTGATTCTTTCCTGGGTGGCCAGCAGCCTTGGGGGAATGGTAAGTCTGATGCACGGCAGTGCTGAGACTCTCAGAGACAAAGCAGCGATCACAAGGTTTCTCAGGAGGAGAATGGATCTGAACTGCAAGAATTCTATCACCCAAAGGTGAAGTGAGACTGGTACGAACCATAGCCAGAATACTATCTTGAGGAATCACAGGAACAGGAGCCAACTCCATCTTGGAAGCGGAGGAAAACTGTCGCGACAACGCATCAGCCCTTACATTCTTGGTACCGGGTAAGAATGAAATGATGTAACTGAAGCTTGACAAGAAAAGAGCCCATCATGCCCTTCTGGGAAAGAGGCATTTCGCCTCAGACAAGAATGTGAGATTCTTATGGTCAGTCAAAATAAGAACCGGCACAGTGGTACCTTCGAGGAGATGCTTACATTCTTTAGGGCTAAAATGTTCGCTAACAACTCTCTGTCCCCAATCTCATAATTGCAGGAGACAATTTCTTAGAAAAGTAGCCACAAGAATGCATAGCACTCTCAGAGGTAGGACGTTGAGACAGTAGGGCACCAACTCCAGTCTCGGATGCATCAACCTCAAGGATGAAAGGTACCAAAGAATCGGGATGTGCAGTAGGAGCAGAAACAAAGGCAGCCTTGAGACTCTCAAAGGCATTAATGGAATCCGGAGACCAATTCTGTGGGCTACCGTCCTTTCTGGTCATATCAGTCAGGGGTTTGACCAGAGACGAGAAGTTATGAATAAACTTCCGATAATAATTGGCAAAGCCGAGAAAATGTTGCAATGGGCGCAAACCCACGGGTCGAGGCAACTGTAGAACTGCCGAGAGTTTCTCTCGGTCTATTGAAAAACCAACATTGGAAATGACATAACCCAGGAATTTAACCTGTTCACGATGAAACTCGCACTTCTCCAATTTACAATACAGGTTATTATCTCTCAGCCTCTGAAGCACATGACAGACATCTGTGTGGTGGCTCTCTAAGGAATTGGAAAATATGAGAATATCGTTGAGATAAACCACCACACATAGCTGCAACAAATCTCTTAGGACATTGTTGATAAATTCCTGGAAAACTGCAGAATCGTTGCAAAGAACAAACGGCATTACAAGATATTCATAATGGCCAGTTCTGGTATTAAACGCAGTTTTCCATTCATCGCCCTCCTTGATCCTCACGAGATTGTATGCCCCTCTCAAATCAAGCTTTGTGAAAGCCATTGTTCCCTTGAGACAGTCAAATAACTCCGTAATCAATGGAATCGGATAAGCATTCTTAATTGTAAAGCGACTGAGACACCTATAATCAATACAATCAGTTCACTACTCTTCTTTTTCACAAAGAAGAAATCAGCACCAGCAGTAGATGAGGAATCCTCGAGAAAGCGCGGCAACATACTCCTCCATGGCTTTGTCCTTTGAGACACACAAGGGGTAAATCCGGCCACAAGGAGTTATGGCACCAGGTTGAAGGTCAATTGCACAATCATATGACCGAAGTGGAGGAAAACTACTGGCTTGAGCTTTGTCAAAGACATTGCTAAATTTGCCGTACTCCTCCGACAAGGAGGAGTGAAGAGGTGCACAAGACCTTAACCACTTTCTGAAAACATGTCTTCCTGCATTGGGGCGACCAGGAAAGAACTTCAGCATGAAGCCAATCAAAAGAGGGGTTGTGCCTCTCTAACCAAGAATAACCAATAACCACCAGGAAATGAGGTGAGGAAATTACTTGGATTGGATTATCTCATGATGAAGAGCCCCTATGACCATGGTCACAGAACGGTCTCATGAGTCACATGGGCAGGCTGTAGAGGTCTCCCATCAATATCCTCAATGGCAAGTGGAGTGGCAGGAAGCTGCAGCAGAATCGAGTGCTTAGACACAAAGGCACCATCAATGAACAGGCTTGCAGCCCCAGAGTCAATTAGAGCCTGTATCTCAATGGATGACTCAAACCAAGAAAAGGTTACTGGAACCACGGGCTTATCCTTCTGGATAACTGGGGACGAAACAATCCCACCTAGGGTCTGTCCCCTACAGGACCTCAGGTGCAAGCGTTCTCCCGGGCATGTAAGACAAGACTTCAGGAAGTGACCTGCCTGGCCACAATAAAGGCACAATCTCTCCCTCCTTCTAAAGGCCCTTTAATCTGCAGAGAGACGTGTGAAGCCCAATTGCATGGGTTTTACCTCACTGGCAGACTCGGTACCAGAAGGTATGGGAGGTGAGGGAGGCATGGGTAGGACTGCAAAACTCAGAGCAAAGCGTACAGGAGGCTTCCACAAGCGCTCCTTAAAGGAAGGTCTCTTTCGGAGTCTGGAGTCAAGGAGAACCGCAAACATGATCAACCTCTCCAGCTCAGTGGGTATGTCTCGGGCTGCTATCTCATCCTTGATGGTATCTGAGAGACCATGAGAAAAAGCAGCCATGCGGGCCCCATTGTTCCAAGGAACCTCTGCTGCCAGCGTACGGAATTCAATGGTGTAATCGGCAACAGTTCTTGTACTCTGTTTGATGGACATGAGGCTCTTGGCAGCAGAAGCAGAGCATGAGGGAACGTCAAATACCCTTTTAAAGGAAGCTACAAACTCAGGGTAACTCAGGACGACAGGGTTTTGCGTCTCCCATAGAGGGTTTGCCCAGGCCAAGACTCTCTCAGAAAGCAAAGAAATTACAAAGCCTACTTTGCTTCTATCCATGGGAAACGCCTGGGGCAGCATCTCAAAGTATATGCCAACCTGGTTGAGAAACCCTCTGCATTGAACTGGATCACCCCCAAAAATTGCTGGGGAAGCGGAGTGGAACCAGACATACCTCTTATGGAGGTAATATTCCAGGTGGATGCCTGCACACAGACTGGAGCATCAGCAGGGATGGCCTGCAACACAGGTTATACTTAAACAACCTCAGTGGGAGGATCCAGGTGAACAGTGTGACTCAGGAGCGTCCGTAACGCAATGGCAAACTGATCTATGCAGTGATCCTGCTCATCCAATATGGAAAAAATATTACCAATAAGTGGATTGCCTGCAACTTCTAAATTCATGGCCTTCGCCTACTGTCAGGAACCATGAATCAGACTGAGACAGAAGTGCAGTAAAAATCATACTATTTAATAAAATGGTAAAATGGTAAACATAGTCAAAACATAGTGAGAGTTTGGTAACCAGGACGGGTAGTCAGAACAAGCCAGAGAAACGGGAGATCTGAGATCAGCGAAGTCAGGAGCAGTAAACAGGATCAGGAACCAGAAGAGAAGTCAGCCAATCAAAAGTCTTTCACAGGAAAACACGGCAGAGAGAGTCCGGATATGTTGAACAAGGTGAAGTCACAGAAGATCTGATCCATGCAGTTTAAATAGCTAGCAGAGCTAGCTGAGGAGCAGGAAATGAAGACCAGGTGAGTCACTGTGGAATGAAAAGTGCTGGCAATTAACTGACAGCTGAGCTCTGAGAAGGAAGGGCTGAGCCCAGCCCTGACACTGCATCGTTGGGCACAGGTAAAGCTGCAAAGGGATGGTGAACCCGCGCAGTAGACATAAAGACTTAATTGGTAAAGTTTGGAACTGCTGCCTCCCAACAGGCAGTCACCCTAAAATGGGGACAGCTGAGATATATTAGAAATGATAGAAGGGTTTGGCGCTGTTCCTATTTAGTTTCCTACCTCCATATAGGTTACTAGATTAAAATAAATTCTTAGGTGCACCGTGCATATATCAAATATTAAATACAAATTAACAATATGAATTCCCAAGTATACCGTGCATGTGTCAATTAAATATTCTGTTGCAATATTGTGCAATCATAGGTGATACATAGACATAACTTAAATGCTTACATAGTAATATTGCTAGGGAGGGAAGAAAGGGGGGGGGAAGGGAGAAGGGAGTGAGATAGGGAGGTGGGGAGGGGTGTAGGAAATCTGTTCCTAAGGAAAATTACAATAACAAAATAAAGTGCAAATGTGCTGGTGCAATCCAAAAGGCAACAGTGACAAGATAAAAGTGCAAACGTGCTTCAAAATTCTTTAGTAAGTCTCTTGTGTCATATTCTTGTGCTGTGGTGATAATCCTTCACTTATAATATCTCTTTGCTCTAAAAGTGCAGCCACTCACCAGATCACTTCACCCCTGCGGGGGTAGTAGGCAGTTACAGTTTTATCGCCACTGTACAGCGATCGCTGGCGGGCTCAGGATCGTGGTATATCATATATAAAAAGAGAGGGAGTGCCCATAGCGTAAAATTGCTTTAAAAAAGTTTTATTACACAAAATGAAAGGGTACTCACACTTTTACGGTAAAAATCAAGCGAAATGGTAAAAACGTCAAAACCGTCATTAATATCCTTCAGCGCTGGTACAGGAGGTGATGTTTGGGAAGCACAGATTAGGCCACGCCCTACGCGTTTCGTCGTTAGGACGTCTACGGGAGCGTGACCTGTGTTGTGTCTTCCCATCCTTATATAGTGTGTGTGGTGTCCCCTTGTTAAATTTTCAATTGGCATCCATTTTCCCGCGGACCGGAAGTTCGTCCGCGGCCATTTTGTTTGTATTTTGCAGACAGAAGTCCGACTTCCTGTGTTAATAGCAGTGGGACTACTGGTGGCCATTTTGCCTGAGCTATTTTTAGACAGTAGTTCAAGTTACCTGTCTCTGTGTATTTGTATTGCATAGTCCGGCGGCCATTTTGCCTGTGTTTTTGTGGACAATGGAGACCGGCGGCCATTTTGCCTATGTTTTTGTGGACAATGGAGACCGTAAACAATTCTCCCCATTGTTTGTATTGCATAGTCCGGCGGCCATTTTGCCTGTGTTTTTGTGGACAATGGAGACCGTAAATAGATCTCCCTATTGATGAGACCGGCGGCCATTTTGCCTATGTTTTTGTGGACAATGGAGACCGTAAACAATTCTCCCCATTGTTTGTATTGCATAGTCCGGCGGCCATTTTGCCTGTGTTTTTGTGGACAATGGAGACCGTAAATAGATCTCCCTATTGATGAGACCGGCGGCCATTTTGCCTATGTTTTTGTGGACAATGGAGACCGTAAACAATTCTCCCCATTGTTTATATTGCATAGTCCGGCGGCCATTTTGCCTGTGTTTTTGTGGACAATGGAGACCGTAAATAGATCTCCCTATTGGTGTCAACTGCAGATATATGGTGTTAAATCTATCACACACTATAAAAGGTTTATTGTACATTAATCGGCTTGCTTTATATGACGCTAAAAATCATACTAAATTCAAAATGATTTAAAACCCATAAGAAATACATAAAGAAACATAAAGAATACATAAAAATCAATGCAAGTAAAAATTAAAATTAAAATTAAAATCATGAGGAGCACATAGAGGATCATGAGGAATACTTAAATGGGAGCTTACTAAATACATATCGTTCTTAAATTAAAATAAATAAAATAAATTGGAAAAAATTGGAAAAAAATTAATTAAATAAATAAAACTTAACTTCATATATTATATGGCATTTTTTGTGTATCTGAAGAGAGGGGGAACATATTTTTATTTTTAAGGGGGCTTGTTGTATATATTAATCTTTTAGGGTGTCCACATTTATACATTATATATCCTTATTTTTAAGAGTAATTACTTCTATAGTGCGTACGTGAGAAAGGAATCTTAGATTTTTTTATATTTAGCATTTCTTTCTGGATATTATGTCCCATACATGGACTATATGAAGAAGATATATGTAAAAAATTATAAAAAATATTATAAAAGACAGTATAAAAATATATATATACTAGTATAAAATGGCTTAAGGAAGACAGGAAGAATAAAAGGAAGACAGGAAGAATAAAACGGGAGGAGAAGGGTTTAATTTCGAAATCTGTATTATACTATTCGTGCGTGTATATATATATACTAGAGGGTGTACTGGGTCTGTTGGTTATTTTTCATGTTTATATCCTATTGCGGTACTTTCTGCTCGTTTATAGGGAAGAAGGAAAAAGGGGGTAATTAGATGTCAGAGTGTTTATGTGTCGAGAGTATAGGTGCTCTATGTCTCCCATATTTGATATGAATATTAATCATTTGTTAGGAAGCAGTTGAGGTCGAGGTCAATGTTCATGCCCATAGGCTGCAGGGTATCTAATAAGAATATCCACTTGGTTTCGTTTTGTGAGACCTTAATTTTTTTATTTTCGCCTCTCCAGTGACCCTTGATTTTATCTATTGCGTAAAAGGTCATCTGTGCCGGGTCTCTATTGTGGTAATCTCTGAAATGCCTGGACACACTGTGTTTGTTAAAACCTTTCTTGATGTTTTTAATGTGTTCTCTGACCCTGACATGCAGCTCTCTCGTTGTCCTTCCTACATATTGCTTCCGACATGGGCACTCTAACACGTAAGTGACGTGGGTACTGTGGCAGGTAATGAGCTCTCGAATATTGAACTCTTTTCCATTAGCAGTAGACCTAAATTTCGTTGTTTTCTTGCTGGTTCTTTTACTGGTTCTGCAAGGTAAACATTTGCCACATTTAAAAAACCCTTTTAAACCTTTTCCTATTTTTATCTCCCTAGGTGGATCTATTGCATTGTGTACCAGTTTGTTCCTCAGAGTTGGTGCTTTTTTGTAGATGAAAACTGGTTTCCTAGGCAATATAGAGTTAAGGGTCCTATCAGATTGTAAAATGGGCCAATGTTTTTTAATTATAGTCTCCACATGTTTGTATTGTCTATTGTACCCCGTTAGAAAAGCTACTTCCGGTTTTTCATTTTTTGTTCTTCTATGTTGTATTCCTGTTTCGTCTAACATTTTGTTTCTGTCCATTTTCCCGACGGTGTGTTTCATTGCCACTAGGTCCTTTCTTTTATATCCCTTTTCCACGAACTTGTTTATTAGAGTGTCCGTTTGTCTCTCATAATCGTGTTTGTTGGAGCAATTCCTATATAACCGCATGAACTGACCCTTAGGTATATTTCCTAGCCAACGGGGGTGATGGCAACTGCTAGTTGGGATATACCCATTTCTGTCCGTAGTTTTGAAATATGTTCTTGTTTTCAGCTGTCCATCCTCTTTATATATTTGTAGGTCCAGATAATCCACAGTCTCTTTATTCCAGTTTCCTGAGAAGGTCAGTCCATAGGCATT
Organism: Aquarana catesbeiana; assembly: GCF_042186555.1. Lineage (NCBI taxonomy): Eukaryota > Metazoa > Chordata > Amphibia > Anura > Ranidae > Aquarana > Aquarana catesbeiana. The sequence continues at coordinate 285,939,052 of NC_133326.1, forward strand.
GCCATTGATCTCGTTGAAGAAATTCTGTAATTCCTCTATCGTACCCCTCCATACCATGACAATGTCGTCAATGTACCTCCTGTATAATTTCAGATTTCTTCTTTCCTTACTATAAATTTGTTCCTCCTCCCATTTATTGAGTAGTAAATTGGCTACGCTGGGGGCATACTTAGCCCCCATGGCTACTCCTTTTATTTGGGAGTAGAAGTCACCCTTGTGCCAAAAATAGTTATGGCTCATGGCCAATTTTAGTCCCTCCAAGATATTGATTTGTGTTACCCTTAGATCCGTTAGCGTGTGTAAAGCCCATTCGACACCACTAATGCCATCTTTCTGTACGATGTTGGTGTACAGAGAATTTATATCAACGGTTACTAGTATGTCGTTATCATTTATTTCAAAGTTGTTTAATTCCCCAATTAGCTGTTTACTGTCTCTCAGAAACGATCTCCCTTTTTTAACTAGGGGCTGTAAGTAGCCGTCCAGGTATGCTCCCAACCGGGAGAACAGTGAATCAATGCCACTGATTATCGGTCTGCCGGGTGGGTTCTTTTGGTCTTTATGGATCTTTGGTACGTAATATATAATTGGAGTTTTGGCTATTTCAGGGGTTAGATATTTGGCTTCTTTTTTTGTTAGAATCCCCAATTCTTCTCCTTTTTTGACATAGGTCTTCAGTTTTTTCTTATATTCTGTTCTTGGGTTGCCCCTCAGTTTCTTGTATGTGTTGGGTACCTCCAATAGCTTCTTCATTTCTGACTCATAGTCTTTTTTGTTTAAAATGACCAGGCCTCCTCCCTTATCGGCCGGTCGGATGACTATATTTTTCTTCTTCTCTATTTCTTTAATAATGTTCCATATGTTTGTTTTTATTTTCTTCGGTTTCATCTTCCTAAGATCTTGTTCGACCATTTTTTTATAAGTCATCAGGCTCTCATTTTGTTGAATATTCGGATTGAATGTTGAATTGTTTCTTAGTCCTGAATGTTGGAATAAAGGGGGGTCATCATCTGTTCGTACGTTCCTATTAATATCTCCTTTCATTAAATAAAATTTTTTTATGTTAAGTTTTCTTACGAATTTTTGGAGGTCTATATATACTTCGAAGGGGTCAAGATTCTTATCAGGGGCATATTTTAAGCCTAAATCCAACACTCTCAATTCTTCCTCATTAAAATTGGCTTCGCTTAGGTTAAAAATTCCTGTACCTAATACTCTCTTCTTTTTTTTCTTCTTGATTGCTCCTCTCTTACCGCATGCTCTTCTCCTCTTTCCCATCTCGGTGGTCTGTATGTATGCTCTGTTCTTTCTTCTCGTTGGGTTTCTTCTTGCATTCTGTTCCTCGGGCCCATGTATGTGTTCCTGGTGGTCCTCATGTTCCAGCTCCGTCGAGGGTCTCCGTTGTTTCGGTTCCTGGTGGGGAACCTGAAGGGTTGCCCTCCCCTTTGTCTGTCTTGAGGCCCATATGTATCCCTGTAGGGAGACCGTCTGTTTCTGAAGACTGGGGGTCTCCCTCTGTATTCCCTGGGAAAAAAACCCCGCCTATGTGATGGTTCTTCATAGGGGGTGTAATGTTGTTCGTTCCTCAGAGGGGAGTATCTATTATTATATCTTGGTGTCCTCAAAATACTTGAGGGGTTGTTCCATTGTTGTGGTCTATTCTCATCTCCAGCTTGATCCCTGTAGTACCGACGTTCCGGGCTAGTTCCCTCTCTTCTCATTCTTATATTTGGTAGTTCTTCTGGTCTTGTTCTTGGTGTCCTAATTTCTGTGGGTCTTATCTCTTGCCATGGTGTAGTATCTTCTATTACTGAACTTTCCCTTGATTCGTCTATCATAGAGATGTTGTGGTTATCTTCCATGTAATTCTCATCTATTTGCCATTTATATACCTGCTGGTTTTTGTAGTCCAGCACATCTTTTCTAAACTTTTTTTGTTTCTTCAGCTGTATTTCTTTATCATATTTAGTCATGGCTTCTTGTAGTTTGTTCTCTTTTTCTTTATATTCTCTGGATTCCAAGAAAGGTACGAGTTGGTCTCTTATTTGTAGTATTTCTGTTTCTATGTTCTTGAATTTATGTCGTCTTCGTATTACTATTTTCCCGAGCAGTGCATTTTCGCTATCATTGAAGAATTTATACCAATCTTCCATCAATCCTTTATCATTAACTGCATCGTTGGGTGAGATATCCCACCTCAAACGTCTTGGGGTGATTTTCTCTTTAATGTACATTTCAATAGTTGCTATATCCCACCAAACTCTTATTTGTTTTTCGATATTGTGTTTCAGATGTTTAAATAGACTGTCTATATCCTGCCGTATGGCTACTTGTTCTTGATTAAAGACTTCGGTGAGGTTGATGTTTCTGTTGTTTAGGTATCTAAAGATATCCATTGCTGCAGGTTTCTGTTTAGTTTTAAATTAAACAGTGACTAGTAAAGGGATGGTGAACCCGCGCAGTGGACATAAAGACTTAATTGGTAAAGTTTGGAACTGCTGCCTCCCAACAGGCAGTCACCCTAAAATGGGGACAGCTGAGATATATTAGAAATGATAGAAGGGTTTGGCGCTGTTCCTATTTAGTTTCCTACCTCCATATAGGTTACTAGATTAAAATAAATTCTTAGGTGCACCGTGCATATATCAAATATTAAATACAAATTAACAATATGAATTCCCAAGTATACCGTGCATGTGTCAATTAAATATTCTGTTGCAATATTGTGCAATCATAGGTGATACATAGACATAACTTAAATGCTTACATAGTAATATTGCTAGGGAGGGAAGAAAGGGGGGGGGGAGGGGGGGGAGGAAAGGGGGGGGGGGAAGGGAGAAGGGAGTGAGATAGGGAGGTGGGGAGGGGTGTAGGAAATCTGTTCCTAAGGAAAATTACAATAACAAAATAAAGTGCAAATGTGCTGGTGCAATCCAAAAGGCAAAAGTGACAAGATAAAAGTGCAAACGTGCTTCAAAATTCTTTAGTAAGTCTCTTGTGTCATATTCTTGTGCTGTGGTGATAATCCTTCACTTATAATATCTCTTTGCTCTAAAAGTGCAGCCACTCACCAGATCACTTCACCCCTGCGGGGGTAGTAGGCAGTTACAGTTTTATCTCCACTGTACAGCGATCGCTGGCGGGCTCAGGATCGTGGTATATCATATATAAAAAGAGAGAGAGTGCCCATAGCATAAAATTGCTTTAAAAAAGTTTTATTACACAAAATGAAAGGGTACTCACACTTTTACGGTAAAAATCAAGCGAAATGGTAAAAACGTCAAAACCGTCATTAATATCCTTCAGCGCTGGTACAGGAGGTGATGTTTGGGAAGCACAGATTAGGCCACGCCCTACGCGTTTCGTCGTTAGGACGTCTACGGGAGCGTGACCTGTGTTGTGTCTTCCCATCCTTATATAGTGTGTGTGGTGTCCCCTTGTTAAATTTTCAATTGGAAAAGAGTTCAATATTCGAGAGCTCATTACCTGCCACAGTACCCACGTCACTTACGTGTTAGAGTGCCCATGTCGGAAGCAATATGTAGGAAGGACAACGAGAGAGCTGCATGTCAGGGTCAGAGAACACATTAAAAACATCAAGAAAGGTTTTAACAAACACAGCGTGTCCAGGCATTTCAGAGATTACCACAATAGAGACCCGGCACAGATGACCTTTTACGCAATAGATAAAATCAAGGGTCACTGGAGAGGCGAAAATAAAAAAATTAAGGTCTCACAAAACGAAACCAAGTGGATATTCTTATTAGATACCCTGCAGCCTATGGGCATGAACATTGACCTCGACCTCAACTGCTTCCTAACAAATGATTAATATTCATATCAAATATGGGAGACATAGAGCACCTATACTCTCGACACATAAACACTCTGACATCTAATTACCCCCTTTTTCCTTCTTCCCTATAAACGAGCAGAAAGTACCGCAATAGGATATAAACATGAAAAATAACCAACAGACCCAGTACACCCTCTAGTATATATATATACACGCACGAATAGTATAATACAGATTTCGAAATTAACCCTTCTCCTCCCGTTTTATTCTTCCTGTCTTCCTTTTATTCTTCCTGTCTTCCTTAAGCCATTTTATACTAGTATATATATATTTTTATACTGTCTTTTATAATATTTTTTATAATTTTTTACATATATCTTCTTCATATAGTCCATGTATGGGACATAATATCCAGAAAGAAATGCTAAATATAAAAAAATCTAAGATTCCTTTCTCACGTACGCACTATAGAAGTAATTACTCTTAAAAATAAGGATATATAATGTATAAATGTGGACACCCTAAAAGATTAATATATACAACAAGCCCCCTTAAAAATAAAAATATGTTCCCCCTCTCTTCAGATACACAAAAAATGCCATATAATATATGAAGTTAAGTTTTATTTATTTAATTAATTTTTTTCCAATTTTTTCCAATTTATTTTATTTATTTTAATTTAAGAACGATATGTATTTAGTAAGCTCCCATTTAAGTATTCCTCATGATCCTCTATGTGCTCCTCATGATTTTAATTTTAATTTTAATTTTTACTTGCATTGATTTTTATGTATTCTTTATGTTTCTTTATGTATTTCTTATGGGTTTTAAATCATTTTGAATTTAGTATGATTTTTAGCGTCATATAAAGCAAGCCGATTAATGTACAATAAACCTTTTATAGTGTGTGATAGATTTAACACCATATATCTGCAGTTGACACCAATAGGGAGATCTATTTACGGTCTCCATTGTCCACAAAAACACAGGCAAAATGGCCGCCGGACTATGCAATATAAACAATGGGGAGAATTGTTTACGGTCTCCATTGTCCACAAAAACATAGGCAAAATGGCCGCCGGTCTCATCAATAGGGAGATCTATTTACGGTCTCCATTGTCCACAAAAACACAGGCAAAATGGCCGTCGGACTATGCAATACAAACAATGGGGAGAATTGTTTACGGTCTCCATTGTCCACAAAAACATAGGCAAAATGGCCGCCGGTCTCATCAATAGGGAGATCTATTTACGGTCTCCATTGTCCACAAAAACACAGGCAAAATGGCCGCCGGACTATGCAATACAAACAATGGGGAGAATTGTTTACGGTCTCCATTGTCCACAAAAACATAGGCAAAATGGCCGCCGGTCTCCATTGTCCACAAAAACACAGGCAAAATGGCCGCCGGACTATGCAATACAAATACACAGAGACAGGTAACTTGAACTACTGTCTAAAAATAGCTCAGGCAAAATGGCCACCAGTAGTCCCACTGCTATTAACACAGGAAGTCGGACTTCTGTCTGCAAAATACAAACAAAATGGCCGCGGACGAACTTCCGGTCCGCGGGAAAATGGATGCCAATTGAAAATTTAACAAGGGGACACCACACACACTATATAAGGATGGGAAGACACAACACAGGTCACGCTCCCGTAGACGTCCTAACGACGAAACGCGTAGGGCGTGGCCTAATCTGTGCTTCCCAAACATCACCTCCTGTACCAGCGCTGAAGGATATTAATGACGGTTTTGACGTTTTTACCATTTCGCTTGATTTTTACCGTAAAAGTGTGAGTACCCTTTCATTTTGTGTAATAAAACTTTTTTAAAGCAATTTTACGCTATGGGCACTCCCTCTCTTTTTATATATGATATACCACGATCCTGAGCCCGCCAGCGATCGCTGTACAGTGGCGATAAAACTGTAACTGCCTACTACCCCCGCAGGGGTGAAGTGATCTGGTGAGTGGCTGCACTTTTAGAGCAAAGAGATATTATAAGTGAAGGATTATCACCACAGCACAAGAATATGACACAAGAGACTTACTAAAGAATTTTGAAGCACGTTTGCACTTTTATCTTGTCACTGTTGCCTTTTGGATTGCACCAGCACATTTGCACTTTATTTTGTTATTGTAATTTTCCTTAGGAACAGATTTCCTACACCCCTCCCCACCTCCCTATCTCACTCCCTTCTCCCTTCCCCCCCTCCCCCTTTCCTCCTCCCCCCCTCCCCCCCCCCCTTTCTTCCCTCCCTAGCAATATTACTATGTAAGCATTTAAGTTATGTCTATGTATCACCTATGATTGCACAATATTGCAACAGAATATTTAATTGACACATGCACGGTATACTTGGGAATTCATATTGTTAATTTGTATTTAATATTTGATATATGCACGGTGCACCTAAGAATTTATTTTAATCTAGTAACCTATATGGAGGTAGGAAACTAAATAGGAACAGCGCCAAACCCTTCTATCATTTCTAATACAGGTAAAGCTGCACTGATGGGCACAGATAAAGTTGTTGTTAATATTTATTTTTATAACTTAATTCTGCATAAATCATTTAAGTGTAATTTCATGAGATAATTTATGAGGGAGTGTTTAGGGGTGGATTTAGGGGCAGGGCAGGGTAGGGGTTGGGTGGGGCAACTGGTGGCGAGTAGCTCAGGTAGGGGGTGGGTGGGGCAACCCCTGAGGCCTGGCTAGTAGCTCAAGATTTGAAATTTTGAGCCCTGCAAAGGTGTTCTATTGGGTTGAGATCAGGACTCAGCAGTCAAGTTCCTCCAACCCAAACTCATTCATTCATGTCTTTATGGACCTTGTTATGTTATGTTATGTTATGTTATGTTATGTTATGTTATGTTATGTTATGTTATGTTGGAACAGGAAGGGGCCATCCCCAAACTGTTGCCACAAAGTTGGGAGCATGAAATTCTCTGAAATGTCTAGGTATGCTGACACCTTAATAGTTCCCTTCACGTCTATAGAAAGCACGAAGGAGGACAGGAGCATGTATATCCAAAGATGAGACCCAAGAGCGTTCCTCCGGACCGTACCCTTTCCAATGACCCAGGTACTGTATGAGCCCGCGGAACCTATGGGAATCAATTATAGATTGTATCTTATATACCTCATATTTCTCAACCTGAACTGGGTGAAGACGTGGTACTGAGATGGTGAAGCAGTTGCATACCAAAGGTTTTAATAGAGACATGAAACACATTTGAAATATGTATATTGGAAGGTCTAAAGCGTAAGCCACTGGGTTGATCCAACGGAGAATACAGAAAGGCCCAATAAACCATGGTGCCAGTTTTAATGAGGGAACACAGAGTTGGAGGTTGTGAGATGACAGCCAGACCCTGTCCTCAACTTGGTAGGAAGGCACAGGTAGGCATCTGTGGTCAGTATGGAGTCTGTATCTATCACTGGCACGTCGCAAGGACTCTTGGACCTGTAACCAAGTGGAACGAAGACCATGAAAATGCTCCTCCAATGCAGGAATTCTCTAAGCAACAAATGGATCAGGCAACATGGATGGTTGGAAACCATAATTCGTCATGAATGAAGACAATCTGGAAGCGGTATTGATGGCACTATTGTGAGAAAACTCCGCCCAAGGTAAGAGGTCTGACCAGTTATTATGGTGGTAAGAAATGTAGCAACATAAAAACTTCTCCAAGGACTGGTTGGCTCATTCTGCGTTCCCATTGGATACGCAGAGAAGAAGGAAAGCTGAATTCCCAACTGTGCACAAAAGGCTCGCAAAAACCTGGACACAAACTGGCTACCCCTATCCGAGATGTTAACCTTGGATAGCCCATGTAAGCAAAAGATCTCCCGAGCAAAAATGCCAGTTCTTTGAATGTGGGCAATTTCTTAAGTGGAATACAATGAGACATTTTCGAGAACCGTTCAGCCACCATAAGGATAACTGTGGTGCCCTGAGAGTTGGGTAACTCCACAATGAAATCCATAGACAGGTGGGTCCAAGGCTTCTCTCCATTAGGTATGGGTTGTAGGAGACCCACTGGAATGTGTCGTGGTGTCTTACACTGAGCACACACGGAACAAGCAGCTACGAAGGCGGCTACATCAGCATGTAGATTAGGCCACCAGAATTGTTAGGAAAGAGCCCAAATGAGTTGATTCTTTCCTGGGTGGCCAGCAGCCTTGGGGGAATGGTAAGTCTGATGCACGGCAGTGCTGAGACTCTCAGAGACAAAGCAGCGATCACAAGGTTTCTCAGGAGGAGAATGGATCTGAACTGCAAGAATTCTATCACCCAAAGGTGAAGTGAGACTGGTACGAACCATAGCCAGAATACTATCTTGAGGAATCACAGGAACAGGAGCCAACTCCATCTTGGAAGCGGAGGAAAACTGTCGCGACAACGCATCAGCCCTTACATTCTTGGTACCGGGTAAGAATGAAATGATGTAACTGAAGCTTGACAAGAAAAGAGCCCATCATGCCCTTCTGGGAAAGAGGCATTTCGCCTCAGACAAGAATGTGAGATTCTTATGGTCAGTCAAAATAAGAACCGGCACAGTGGTACCTTCGAGGAGATGCTTACATTCTTTAGGGCTAAAATGTTCGCTAACAACTCTCTGTCCCCAATCTCATAATTGCAGGAGACAATTTCTTAGAAAAGTAGCCACAAGAATGCATAGCACTCTCAGAGGTAGGACGTTGAGACAGTAGGGCACCAACTCCAGTCTCGGATGCATCAACCTCAAGGATGAAAGGTACCAAAGAATCGGGATGTGCAGTAGGAGCAGAAACAAAGGCAGCCTTGAGACTCTCAAAGGCATTAATGGAATCCGGAGACCAATTCTGTGGGCTACCGTCCTTTCTGGTCATATCAGTCAGGGGTTTGACCAGAGACGAGAAGTTATGAATAAACTTCCGATAATAATTGGCAAAGCCGAGAAAATGTTGCAATGGGCGCAAACCCACGGGTCGAGGCAACTGTAGAACTGCCGAGAGTTTCTCTCGGTCTATTGAAAAACCAACATTGGAAATGACATAACCCAGGAATTTAACCTGTTCACGATGAAACTCGCACTTCTCCAATTTACAATACAGGTTATTATCTCTCAGCCTCTGAAGCACATGACAGACATCTGTGTGGTGGCTCTCTAAGGAATTGGAAAATATGAGAATATCGTTGAGATAAACCACCACACATAGCTGCAACAAATCTCTTAGGACATCGTTGATAAATTCCTGGAAAACTGCAGAATCGTTGCAAAGAACAAACGGCATTACAAGATATTCATAATGGCCAGTTCTGGTATTAAACGCAGTTTTCCATTCATCGCCCTCCTTGATCCTCACGAGATTGTATGCCCCTCTCAAATCAAGCTTTGTGAAAGCCATTGCTCCCTTGAGACAGTCAAATAACTCCGTAATCAATGGAATCGGATAAGCATTCTTAATTGTAAAGCGACTGAGACACCTATAATCAATACAAGGTCTCAGTTCACTACTCTTCTTTTTCACAAAGAAGAAATCAGCACCAGCAGTAGATGAGGAATCCTCGAGAAAGCGCGGCAACATACTCCTCCATGGCTTTGTCCTTTGAGACACACAAGGGGTAAATCCGGCCACAAGGAGTTATGGCACCAGGTTGAAGGTCAATTGCACAATCATATGACCGGTGTGGAGGAAAACTACTGGCTTGAGCTTTGTCAAAGACATTGCTAAATTCGCCGTACTCCTCCGACAAGGAGGAATGAAGAGGTGCACAAGACCTTAACCACTTTCTGAAAACATGTCTTCCTGCATTGGGGCGACCAGGAAAGAACTTCAGCATGAAGCCAATCAAAAGAGGGGTTGTGCCTCTCTAACCAAGAATAACCAATAACCACCAGGAAATGAGGTGAGGAAATTACTTGGATTGGATTATCTCATGATGAAGAGCCCCTATGACCATGGTCACAGAACGGTCTCATGAGTCACATGGGCAGGCTGTAGAGGTCTCCCATCAATATCCTCAATGGCAAGTGGAGTGGCACGAAGCTGCAGCAGAATCGAGTGCTTAGACACAAAGGCACCATCAATGAACAGGCTTGCAGCCCCAGAGTCAATTAGAGCCTGTATCTCAATGGATGACTCAAACCAAGAAAAGGTTACTGGAACCAGGGGCTTATCCTTCTGGATAACTGGGGACGAAACAATCCCACCTAGGGTCTGTCCCCTACAGGACCTCAGGTGCAAGCGTTCTCCCGGGCATGTAAGACAAGACTTCAGGAAGTGACCTGCCTGGCCACAATAAAGGCACAATCTCTCCCTCCTTCTAAAGGCCCTTTAATCTGCAGAGAGACGTGTGAAGCCCAATTGCATGAGTTTTACCTCACTGGCAGACTCGGTACCAGAAGGTATGGGAGGTGAGGGAGGCATGGGTAGGACTGCAAAACTCAGAGCAAAGCGTACAGGAGGCTTCCACAAGCGCTCCTTAAAGGAAGGTCTCTTTCGGAGTATGGAGTCAAGGAGAACCGCAAACATGATCAACCTCTCCAGCTCAGTGGGTATGTCTCGGGCTGCTATCTCATCCTTGATGGTATCTGAGAGACCATGAGAAAAAGCAGCCATGCGGGCCCCATTGTTCCAAGGAACCTCTGCTGCCAGCGTACGGAATTCAATGGTGTAATCGGCAACAGTTCTCGTACTCTGTTTGATGGACATGAGGCTCTTGGCAGCAGAAGCAGAGCATGAGGGAACGTCAAATACCCTTTTAAAGGAAGCTACAAACTCAGGGTAACTCAGGACGACAGGGTTTTGCGTCTCCCATAGAGGGTTTGCCCAGGCCAAGACTCTCTCAGAAAGCAAAGAAATTACAAAGCCTACTTTGCTTCTATCCATGGGAAACGCCTGGGGCAGCATCTCAAAGTATATGCCAACCTGGTTGAGAAACCCTCTGCATTGAACTGGATCACCCCCAAAAATTGCTGGGGAAGCGGAGCGGAACCAGACATACCTCTTATGGAGGTAATATTCCAGGTGGATGCCTGCACACAGACTGGAGCATCAGCAGGGATGGCCTGCAACACAGGTTATACTTAAACAACCTCAGTGGGAGGATCCAGGTGAACAGTGTGACTCAGGAGCGTCCGTAACGCAATGGCAAACTGATCTATGCAGTGATCCTGCTCATCCAATATGGAAAAAATATTACCAATAAGTGGATTGCCTGCAACTTCTGAATTCATGGCCTTCGCCTACTGTCAGGAACCATGAATCAGACTGAGACAGAAGTGCAGTAAAAATCATACTATTTAATAAAATGGTAAAATGGTAAACATAGTCAAAACATAGTGAGAGTTTGGTAACCAGGACGGGTAGTCAGAACAAGCCAGAGAAACGGGAGATCTGAGATCAGCGAAGTCAGGAGCAGTAAACAGGATCAGGAACCAGAAGAGAAGTCAGCCAATCAAAAGTCTTTCACAGGAAAACACGGCAGAGAGAGTTGAACAAGGTGAAGTCACAGAAGATCTGATCCATGCAGTTTAAATAGCTAGCAGAGCTAGCTGAGGAGCAGGAAATGAAGACCAGGTGAGTCACTGTGGAATGAAAAGTGCTGGCAATTAACTGACAGCTGAGCTCTGAGAAGGAAGGGCTGAGCCCAGCCCTGACACTGCATCGTTGGGCACAGGTAAAGCTGCACTGATGGGCACAGATAAAGTTGTTGTTAATATTTATTTTTATAACTTAATTCTGCATAAATCATTTAAGTGTAATTTCATGAGATAATTTATGAGGGAGTGTTTAGGGGTGGATTTAGGGGCAGGGCAGGGTAGGGGTTGGGTGGGGCAACTGGTGGCGAGTAGCTCAGGTAGGGGGTGGGTGGGGCAACCCTTGAGGCCTGGCTAGTAGCTCAAGATTTGAAATTTTGAGCCCTGCAAAGGTGTTCTATTGGGTTGAGATCAGGACTCAGCAGTCAAGTTCCTCCAACCCAAACTCATTCATTCATGTCTTTATGGACCTTGTTATGTTATGTTATGTTATGTTATGTTATGTTGGAACAGGAAGGGGCCATCCCCAAACTGTTGCCACAAAGTTGGGAGCATGAAATTCTCTGAAATGTCTAGGTATGCTGACACCTTAATAGTTCCCTTCACTGGAACTAAGGGGCCAAGCCCAATCTCTGAAAAATAACCCCAAACCATAATGCCCCTTCTACCAAATGATTTGAAACAGTGCACAAACCAAGGTCCATAAAGACATGGATGAGCGAGTTTGGGGTGGAGGAATTTGACTGGCCTGACCTCAACCCGATAGAAAACCTTTGGGATGAATTAGAGCAGAGACTGTGAGCCAGGTCTTCTCGTTCAACATCAGAGCCTGACCACACAACTGCGCTTCTGGAAGAATGGTCAAACATCCCAATAGACACCCTCCTAAACCTTGTGGACAGCCTTCCCAGAAGAGTTGAAGCTGTTGAAGCTTAAAGGGTGGGCCAACTCAATATTGAACCCTATGGCCTAAGACTGGGATGCCATTAAAGCTCATGTGCGTGTAAAGGCAGGTGTCCCAATACTTTTCACAATATAGTCTATTTGACCTCTCCTGACCTCTACCAAAGTTTATTGGTCATGTAACAACATAGTTAATCAATTCTTCATGGCTGTCATAAGACTGAAACCACAAATGAAAGTGATTTTCCCTAAATTAGACTACCATTAGTCCTTGACATTCAAGCCTCTTTTTTTCCAAAATGTCACGCCTCACTTGCTTCTTGCCTTAAGAATGTCCTTTCAAAGTCGTATCCACAACAAGAGTCCAAGAGATAACAGTGTTGAAATTCAAAGAGCCCTTTAGGAACTTCTTTCACAGGGTGGCCTTGATATCTATGCTAGGGTTTACTTCCATCTAAATCAATAGGTAGTGTTCACAATTTTCTTTTCTTTTTTTTTTGGGAAGTTCTTGGGTTTAATAACGTCATTGCATCCTGGGTGGTGAAGACAATAGCATTGGCCTACAAAGCTGAAAGGTTGCAGCACAAGGAGGTGTGATGGCTAAATCTGTGTGCAGTGTATCATCTTCATGCAGAACAAAGAAATACTGCGCTACCTATAAAAACTAACCCCCCAAGAAGCAGCAGTTAAACAGTGAGATGTGCACCAAAATAACTATTAAAGCGCGGTTATTTCTTTTTTAATAGTTATTTTGGTATCATCTTCATGGACAGTGGCAGGCAGAGTCTCCCCTTAGACAATATGTAAAGCAACTACTTGGCCCTCTGTTGATATTTGTGTGCAACTACTGTGTTGAGCTAGCCACTTTAACCACTGTAGATCTTGTTTAAAAAGTAATCTACTGTCTACTAAATTTTTCAAAATTCCCCCTGTGAGTCTGTAAGTTATTTCTCATTCCTTTGCTGACACAGAGCTGTTAGGAAATGTATCTTTCACACTTAAGATAATTTTCCTTTCCTGACCTATACTGTAATAGTGGACTAGTTAAGCAACACCTTGATCCAACACCAAATCCATTTGTTTGCTGTCATATAGTTACATAGTTACATAGTAGGTGAGGTTGAAAAAAGACACAAGTCCATCAAGTCCAACCTATGTGTGTGATTATGTCATGGAGCTTGTCAGGAAAGGAAAATAAGATGAAAGACAGTTTTCCATCACTTTAGTCCTGTAATAACAAAATGACTTAAAGTGGAGTTCCACCCCCCCAAAAAAATACATTAGTAATGTGCTTAAAAAAAAAAAAAAACATAAAAAACACCTGGAGAAAAATTTTTTTTTACTCACCTCTAAATGCCTGTTGCTAGGGAGTCCCTCGTAGTCTGCCTCCTTCGGTGCCTAGGCTCCTTACGTCACTTCCCTCGGTCCAGGAAGGGAGATCGCCTCTCCACCCTCACTCTTGTCAATCATCTGGGACAAGTGACCGGTCCCAGATAATTGCGGGGCCAGTGACGGCGCGCGGCACGGCTCACGCATGTGCAATGGGTGCCAAGCTGTGAAGCCACAGCTGGGCACCCACAGTTGAAATGCCACCACCGCCGAGTGGAGGGGGGGACGAGCGGGGCTTCGATCCCCCTCATCGCTGGACCCTGGGACAGGTAAATGTCCGATTAAAAGTCAGCAGGTGCAGTATTTGTAGCTGCTGACTTTTATTTTTTTTTTGTCTTTTAATTGGGAACCACGCTTTAACTAAATCCTCATAATGTTAAGGTGGAAAAGGAAATGCTTATTGTTTTTGTGTGGTAGAGTTTTTTGTTAACATATTACCTTTGCTCATTAGAGACTTGCATTTTAGGCTAAAAATGGATATAGTTTTTCATGCAGTGTTTCAGACAAGTTCTTAAACAAAGGAAACTTCTCTGCAAGCACTTAAAAGGACAAGTATACTATTATCTTGTAGCTGAGTAAAAAAATAGCAGCTGTGCTTTTGAGCATTTTTTGCTATTCTTCACTAATTAAAGCTTTTTAGTTCACTGCAAGATTTCATGTATAGCTCCATACTGAAAATGTTAGAAGGCATGGTGGCCTACTAAATAAAATGACAAACTCATGTCAAACATTAAAATTGAACTCCAGGCTCAATAAAATCAATGCCTGTAAAAGTGATGTCCACATTTATTTGTAGGGTGTCTTTTTTGACCTCTCAATCATTAGACAGGTGCTATTATTGTGGACCACCTTTACTCTGGCAGATTCTCTCAGCTTGATCACTGAGAATGACTGCTGCCTTCAATATGCAGAACCAACTAGTGTTGCATTTCTCAAGTTGGTGGTTACATCATCCAATCCAGCACAACACACACCATAGAATGTTACATGTGGAACACCTAACACTGCAAAAAATTACACCGAGCATACATCCCTCAAAGAACATCAAAACCAACAAACCTTATACTACTGAACATTACAGTCAACATACGGCACACCAAAGTACATTAGACCCAGCACACCACACACTTTGGAACACTACACCAGGAACTCCTGACATTTCTAAACATTACACCTAGCACACCTGACAACAGATAGAATTGCCCACCTCATTCTTAGAGATAATACAGTACATCAAGCACAGTTCAAAATGCAGGCCATTACTCAAGGTTCACCACACAACATTACAAAACAATTTAACCACTTAACGACCGCCCACTGTATATATACGTCGGCACTTTAAAAATGGATATCTCGGTAACGGCAGCAGCTGCTTCCACAACCGAGGTATCCATCTTTTCAGTGGGCGGTTCTGTTTACAATAATGTGGTCTCTGTGGTGGATTCGTTGTGAGATCACCATCATCGGTGGCGGGAGAGGGGCCCCTCGCCGCTCTCCCATGCCCTCCGCCGCTTACCGGAGCCATCTGTAGTGGCAGAGGCGATCGGGTAATTCTCCTTCCTTGGTATGGATACGAGTGAGGTAAGATGGGCCCCACCCATCTCCATATCATAGCAGGGCGGAAGCGACGTCAAAACATCACTTCCGCCCATTCATCTTAAAGGGCCATTTTTTTTATAGTCAATTTTCAAATGACATTTTTTTTTTGCATTTTAGTCCAAATATGAGATCTGAGGACTTTTTGAACCCAGATCTCATATTTAAGAGGACCTGTCATGCTTTTTTCTATTACAAGGGATGTTTACATCCCTTGTAATAGGAAAAAAGTGACCCAATTAAAAAAAAAAAGTTTTAAAATCAATAAAATAAAGTAAAATAAATAAGGAAAAAAAAATTTGTTTAAAGCACCCCGTCCTGACGAGCTCACGCGCAGAAGCGAACGCATACGTGAGCAGCTCCTGCATATGAAAACGGTGTTCAAACCACACATGTGAGGTATCGCCACTATCGGTAGGGCGAGAGCAATAATTCTAGCCCTAGACCTCCTCTGTAACTCAAAAAATGCAACCTGTAGAATTTTTTAAACGTTGCCTATGGAGATTTTTAAGGGTAAAAGTTTGACGCCATTCCAGAAGTGGGCGCAATTTTGAAACGTGACATGTTGGGTATCAATTTACTCGGCGTAACATTATCTTTCATAATATAAAAAAAAATTGGGCTAACTTTACTGTTGTCTTATTTTTTATTTCAAAAAAGTAATTTTTTTCCAAAAAAAGACCGCTGCGCAAATACGGTGCGACAAAAAGTATTGCAATGACCGCTATTTTATTCTCTAGAGTGTTAGAAAAAAATGTATAATGTTTGGGGGTTCTAAGTAATTTTCTAGCAAAAAAACTTGTTTTTAACTTGTAAACACAGAGTCTGAAAAACAGGCTCGGTCCTTAAGTGGTACTGCCCAAAATTACATGTAACACAGTTCGCATTAAAGAATTTTATACCCAACACACCTCACACCACATACCATTACACTTCACATTGCAGAATTTTACATCTCACGCTACAGAATGGTTCACCGTGCACACTTCATACTGCTTTAAGTATGGAGAACATTTCACCCAGCAAAGTTCACACTATACATTATAGGAAACAGAGCCTACACTGCAAAAGGTTACACCCAACACACCTCACACCGCATGAAATACATATGGTATCACACTACATAGTGATAATATTACGCATTGTAGACCTTTTGCATCCGGTTTAGTAACCTGAAGCTGGCAGATGGGCTGGCAGCTTAATTTTGTTGAGCTGTCTCTAACCTGTAATAAGTATTTTTTCTACTCTCTGTAAGTCTTTACTGCACCCTTATATGGGACACACAGCAGAGGTTACAACTTAGATCAAATGCAGTACAGCAACAAATATATAATATGTAGGGATCCTATTGGTCTTTGGTGCAATTACTTGTCAGTTATGGGGACAAATCCTAAAGGACGAGTCAGTTAGTATTAAAAAGGAGTGTGCAGTACTCCCATTTTTCTTTTTTCTAAATTAGTTTATGCATGCCTCTGTAAGTCCTGTATACTTCATTTTTCACTGAGATTTTTCATGTTTCTTGTGCTAGAGCAGGACCCATTTACTGAGTGTAAAGCTGGTCACTGATAGGAAGAATTTCAAATGAAAATTCGTAGGAAAAGAATATTCTAAAAAAGTTGTTTATGTTTATGTATGTAAATTATGTAATATTTTATTTTTCAACCACAGAGAAGGAGCAGGATGGAACAATTTACTTAAATGAACAACTTTTTAACAGTGTATGTGGTTTTTGTTCAGTAGTCCATTCATTGGAAAATCAAATGTTAAAAGAAAAAAAAATTCTATCCATCTATGTCCGGCTTTAATTATTTACCATAAACCTAATAGTCCTAATATTTTTATCTCTAGCAAATGTTAGTATGGCTGCATATAATATGGTCTGTAGCAGAACACAGGCAGCATTTTGCAAAGGTTTTCAATGTCCAAGAAATGTCAAATTGAATTAGAAGGCTCCTCCTTTTTCATTTTAGTAAGATAAATGTCCTTTGCTCTTTGCATGAAGTCAAAAAGTAACCACAAAATAACAATTAGAACTGAGACTCTGAAAAGCTTTGCATGCATAATTTGATATTTGAATTTGTTTTTTCTTTTCAATATATTTATTGAGTTTCAAGATAAGGCAAGAACAGCGAGAAAATAACAGCCTAAAAGACCTAAAGGCACAATAATACAAAGCATTGAGTAATAAGTTTGTTACATAAATCAGATAAAAAAAAACAAAACAAGCACATTTTAAAAATATTTTAATATTGGAATATGCATATGTCATCTCAAGACATCTCTTCCCACCCTCCTTCTCCAAATATAAGAAAAGTAAGTGTCCGCTACAAACCAATATGAGCTATAGTCAATTTGTTTTTTTAATAAACTCAAGCTGCCTCGTTAACTTAAAAAAATGATCACACAATAGGGTCTATTTATAAAGCAGTGAATGTGACTTTCACCGAACATTCTCTTATGAAGAATCTTCCAGGTCCATGTGTTTTAAATGACAGTGATTTATTCTCCATGTTTGGTGAAAGTCACATCCACTATTTTAGAAATAGACCTACCGGTAAATGTGTTGTTATTCATGTTGTAAAAGGAAAGTCTCTGATGAAAACAAGCTGATGTATGGCTTTATTAAAACTACTTAAAATAATTTAACCAAACATAATTGGAGCTATGAGATATTCAGGTTGATGCAACATACTGTTAGCTTAATTAAAAGTTAATAAAATTGCAGGAAAAACATATGGTGATGTCAAGATAGCATGAAATGTTTCAGTAGGGACTTTAGCACTTCTCTCTGTGTTTTTAAAAAGCCCAAGTGAATACATAATTGATGGCTACCCGTTATGAAGCTTACAGTAAACTTATCATTTCTAATACACCTGTCAACTGGCAGCTGTAATACAGTGCAGGCGTTCTCAAATGATGGCTTGAATGCTTGAATATTTTCTAATCCAAAACCCCCCCTGTCCCCAAGCCTGGAGGATGTATATATATATATATATATATATATATATATATATATATATATATATATATATATATATATATATATATAGTGTATACTGTATATATTATACAAAATTCGCCCACTTATAAAAAAAAAATCCAAAGATTTGCTGAACTTTATGTTCCTAATCAAAATATATGTGTGGATGAGTCCCTTGTACACTTTACTGGCCGGTTAGGAATAAAACAACATATTCCAAGTAAAAGGGCCAGATGTGGAGTCAAATTCTATAAGCTATGTGAAGGTGTCACATGATATCTGTATGCGTTCCACATATATGAAGGAAGAGATTCCCTGCCCAACCTACATTGGAACAACTGGAAAAATTGTATGGGACCTGGCATACCCACTTCTGCAAAAAGGTTATCACATCTACCCCTATAACTTTTATAACAGCCTGCCCCTTTTCCAACACCTACACCTTGCAAAAACTCTGGCCTGTGGCACCTCCAGAAAAAACAGGAAGGGCTTCCCACAATCTTTAGTGAACACAAGGAACACAAGGCTATGAGGGGGGAATCAGCAAGTCTTTGAAACAACAAAGTGCTGGCCTTGAAGTGGAAGGATAAGAGGGATGTATACATGCTGTCCACCATCCATAATGACACCTCAGTCCAGATTCCTGGAAGGCATGGTCCCATTCAAAAAATTACATGCATCCAAGATTATAATCTTTACATGGGGGGGTGGATTTCAATGATCAAATGCTTCAGCCCTATTTGGCAACAAGAAGGTCCCATTTCTGGTTTAAGAAAGTTGAGATTTATCTTAATCATTTGGCCATTTACAATGCTTATGTCACCTACACCAAATCCAATGAAAGACCACCCCTTTCTAAAATTCATAGAAGAAATAGTGACGTCCCTCACCTACCAGCAAAGGCCACCCCCAGAAAACCTTTGATCTGATGCTGTTAGCCGACTTCATGAGAGGCATTTCCCAGAGAGCATTCCACCAACTGAAGCGGGCCGAAGACGCCAAAACAAATGTCACGTATACAGCAAAGGAAGAGTTAGAAGAGATACCAGCTAAAATTGTCCCCGGCGTCCCTCCCAACACGACCTATGCATTGGAGAATGCTTCTGACATTTCCACACATCCCTAAAATATTAGCCCATATTTTTAACCATTTCTCCATTTTCAACATCTATGCTGACCATTTCACTGCTCAAATAATCATGCCACTGCCTTCCACGTGAACGGACCCTGGTCTGTTTATTGACTATGCCTCTGCCTACCGTCTGAATTGTTGATCCACCATGTTTCTGCCTTCCATGTGAACTGACCCTGTCCTGTTTATCGACTATGCCTCTGCTTACCGTCTGAATTGTTGATCCACTATGCTTCTGCCTTCCACTTGGACTGATCTGTTGCCTTGATACACATATATGAGGGGCTCTGGAATTGTTTTTCTGGATGGAGAAAACAAATTTTTTGGTTTAGGGTCTGGAGACCGGAGGCTTCAAATAGATTTGGGTGGAAGAAGCCTCTGCCCCGTGCCCAGGTTTTACCTGACTGAGGCCATCAGCCAGCTGCTGACTTAATGCCATCTTGCCTCTGCCTGCCGCATGGACTGACCACACCTCTGCCTGCTACCTGTACTGTGGAAATATTTTGCTGTAGCAAGAGGCAGTATGTTTATGTAGGGCTGGAGAGTGGTACAACAATGAGTGTCTACAGGTACCAGTGTACCAGGATCAATATGTTGGCTGCGCTGACCATGTCTCTGCCTGGACAATTCCTTTGGCTGTTGCTGACCACATCTCTGCCTGCTGCCTGGACTAATGCTTTGGCTGTGCTGCCAATATCCCTGTACTGACTATAGACAATGTTCCTGCATGCTGTTTGAACAATGAATTTTGTTCTTGCTGCCTGCTGCCTGCTGTCACTGCCTGCTGCCTGGACCAATGCTCTCTTCTGTGGACAACTGCACTACTAAAAACACAGGTAATCTTTTGTTTACCCTTTGCTCAGCAGAATGTATTTTGGGGTGTAATTCTTGGTATGTACATGCTAAGTGTTAGAAATATGAAGGGCCTTCAAAAATTATAGATTGTCAAGAAATTAGATGTGTAAATTATGTCCCTAGAACACCTGACGATGCTCCTTGCATGTTGGGCCTCTGTATGTGGCCAGGCTGTGTAAAAGTCTCACACGTGGTATCACCATACTCAGGAGGAATAACAGAATATATTTTAGAGTGTAATTTTTGTTATGTACATGGTATGTGTTAGAAATATCTTATAAATAGACAACTTTGTGTAAAAAACATGCATTTTCATTTTCTTTCCACATTTTCCAAAAACTTGTGGAAAAATATGACATGTTCAAAAGACTCATTATGCCTTGTAGAATAAATGTTGGGGTGTTTTCCTTCCAAAATAGGGTAATTTTGTTGGTATGTCCATTGTCCTGGTGCTCTAGGGTCACACCATAATATACATTAATTGGGTTATTTTTACCAAAGATATTTAGCAGTATAACTTTTGGCCAAAACTTCTGAAGAAAAGTTACTAATTTTTTAAATTTTATAACAGAAGCAAAGAAAAATGCTTTATTTTACAAAATGTTCAGTTTTCCCTGTAGGCAAGTGATTAATGATCCAATCCTTATCAAAAAAAATAATTAGTATATACAGTGTATATTAGTACAGTTGTGAAAAGGTACAGGATAAATTGCAGGGAGCACAGTTGATTTAGACTTAACTTGTCTTTTTTGTTAGATATATATATATATTATGATACTAGAATCATTTTGCGTTTGATTGATGCTTATATTTGAATCGGGGTGTTCCAGTTTTACAATATAAATATGTTTTTATCTCATGTTTTACTTCACCTAGATGTTTTTTTCAACTACATATAGTATTATAGATTAGTTGGTAATGTATGGTTATGATTTGACAGTGAAATATCATTCTCATAAAAATATACATTATTAGAAACAAGCACTCACTCCCTTGTGATTCTAAACAATTTTGCTGACCAAAGAGGTCCTGGTGAATATTCCTTACTTATCCAGAAAAGTCATATGGATTATTTGTTTTTTGACTCTGTCTGTATCTCTAATCAATCCAATGACTGATAAAGAACAATAGCTTTCTTTCCAGTTATTGTTAAGAACAAAAATTAAAAACATACGAACAGTGAAGTCTACATTCACAAAAGTATTAACATTACAATTTAATGCTATTATATTGCTGCAGTACGTGGAACAAAAGGTACAAAGTATGGCCCTAAGGCCAAGTTCTTCAACTGAAATGGTCAAAACAACAAGATCAGTGACATGTCAGACATAAAAGTTCATATACCCATGGATTGAGGGGCACAAACATGATAATCCCCATTATCCTAATCCACATGCCCTTTAACATCATTTTTTTTCTTTAAGAAGGACCAAATTCTTACATCAATTCAGTGAATACTATATATACAAGCCCACATTTCTGTTATACAAGGGTGTTATCATTCTGGGGCCTCACAAACTTACATTGTATTGAAGGTATCAGTAAATATCTGTTATAATATGAATCAGTGTCATATTAAAGCAGGCTTATTGATGATTTGGAGCCCATTCACACAGGGGCAACTTTGGATCCGACTTCAAGTCACCCCAAGTCGCCCCTAGTCGCCTCAAGTCGCGCTACATGAAAAAATCAATGTAAGTGAATGGATCCGTCTTAATGCACACTACTGCAGTCGCTCTGACCTCAGAAAAGGTTCCTGTACTACTTCAATCTGACTAGAAGGCGACTTGTACCCATTGATTTCAATGGAAGTTGCCTGCAAGTCTGATCACTGTTCATACTGAGGCAACTTTACAGGAAGCAGAAAGGAAACAGAAAGTAATTTACTCCACTAAACAGCCAGCCCCCTCCTTCTCACACACAGCTGATAAGCTCTGATTGGCCACTTGTAAAGTTCCCTGTCCTGGAGGCGACTTCAAGTTGTGTTGTAAGTTTCCCCAAGTCGTGCTGTGATTCATACTCAAGTCGTGTCCACGTTGCCTCCCAAAGTCGAGCTGGAAGTCATGTTGCCCCTGTGTGAATGGGCTGTTACAAGTATTTTTATGCCTTTTAAAGTAGATGTATCAGAAAGTGTCAGAATCTAAGGCCATCCTATCTCTTCCTGCTCTATGCTAACAATAGACACTGACATTTAGCAAAAGTTAGAACTACATGAAAATAAACAGAGTTTGTAGATTGACAGTTATATCCCCCTCTATTAGCTCAGAAAGTTTTGTACTCAACCTTAAGTGAGGAGTGTACATTCTGATAAATGCTCCCTTTTCACTCCTGAGAAATGCCTCCTTTGCCATCTCTTTGTCCAGTTTACTTCCTTAGATTTACAGCACACACACTTTTATAAATATTTACAGTGCTGTGAAAAAGTGCACCCTTATTGATTTTTTTTTTTGCAAATTTGTCACACTTAAATGGTTCAGATTATCAAACAAAATTTACACAAAGATAACTTGAGTAAATACAAAATGCAATTTTTAAATGATGATTTAATGTAAGGGAGAAATGCTGTCCAAACCTGCCTGGCGAATGTGAAAAAAAGTAATTGCCCCCCCTGCGAAATCATGTATGAAATGTGGTAATTCATATTTTTTGGAAAGCTGGATTAAATTTCACTTGCCACTCCCATGCCTAATTACTGCTAGATCTGTTGAATCAAGAAATCTCTTAAATAGAAGCTGCCTGACAAAGTGAAGCAAGCTAAAAGATATCAAAAAGCAACACATCATGCCACAATCTAAAGAGATTCAAGAACAGTGGAGAAACAAAGTAATTGAGATGTATCAGTCTGGAAAAGGTTACAAAGCTAAGGCTTTGGGACTCCAGTGAACCACAGTGAGAGCCATTATCAACAAATGGAGAAAACTTGGAACAGGGAAGGATCGCCTTCCAAGGAGTGGCTAGCCTACCAAAACTACTCCAAGAGCACCATGACGACTCATCCAGGAGTTCATAAAAGAACCCAGAACAACATCCAAAGAAATGCAGGCCACACTTGCCTCAGTTATGGTCAGTGTTCATGATTCAACAATAAGAAAGAGACTGGGCAAAAATGGCATCCATGGGAAAGTTCAAAGGAGAAAACCACTGCTGACCAAAAAGCACACAAAGGCTTGTCTCACATTTGCCAAAAAAAAACATCTTGATTATCCCCAAGACTTTTGGGCAAATATTATCAGGATTGATGAGACAAAAGTTGAACTTTTTGGAAGGTGTGCATCCTGTTACATTTGGCGTAAAACTAACACAGCATTTCATAAAAAATACATCATACCAACAGTCACATATGGCAGTGGTAGTGTGATGGGCTGGGGCTGCTTTGCAGCTTCAGTACCTGGATGAATCGCCATAAATGATAGAACCATAAATTCTGCACTCTACCAGAAAATTCTGAAGGAAAATGCCCAGCCATCAGTTTGTGAACTGTCAGAAACCATGAACCAGACCGAGGCAGAAGTACAGTAAAATCACACTTGTTTATTAATAAAAATAAAAAGCTAAATAGAGTAAGTGTAGTCAAAGCATAGCCAGAGTCCAGTAACAGGATCGGGTAGTCAGCCAAGCCAGAATTCAGTAACCAGATCGGGTAATCAGCCAAGCCAGAGTTCAGTTACCAGATAGGGTAATCAGCCATGCCAGAGTTCAGTAACCAGATCGGGTAATCAGCCAGGCCTGAAGTCAGAGATCCAAGTAGAGGAACAGCAAGCAGGATAAGGAGCCAGAAGGGATGTCAGCAAAGCCAGGCTTTAAACTGGAACGCAGGAGATGGTTTCTTGTGATGTGACCAAGGCGAAGGCAAGAATGAAGTGAGCTGGAGATCTTTAAGTGGGTGGGACTGACGAGCAGATCCACAACAGCTGGTTAACTGTGGAGAGAGATGAGATCTGAAAATTAGCTGACAGCTGAGTGGCCAGCTCAGAGAAGGAAGGGCTGAGTCAGCCCTGACAGTACCCCCTCCTCAATGACCCCTCCCCCTCGGAGGACCACTGAGCTTGAGGGAAAAACGTCTATGGAAATCACAGAGAAGGGCAGGAGCATGTACGTCCGAGGATGAGACCCAGGAGCGTACCCTTTTCAATGCACCAGGTACTGTATGAGCATACGGAACCTACGGGAGTCAACAATGGATTGTACCTCATACTCCTCATGGTTCTCAACCTGTATAGGGTGAGGACGTGGCACCGAGGTGGTAAAGTGGTTGCAAACCAACAGTTTCAATAAGGAGACATTAAACACATTTAAGAGGAGCCAGTGACGAGCAGTGCTGTGTGTGTGCACTGTTGTGTGTGAGGAGATCCCAGCTGCTAGCTGTATGCAACTGACCTTGCCATATGCGATTCATTCTGCTGGAAAGTGTGAGTGAAATTTACCCTTAGCTTATAGGGAATATTTAATTTACTATCTGCGCAATGGTCTCTTTCTTTGTTGTTTCATACTGCGGAAGTTCTTTGAAAGCCAGCCCATGCTAATGAGCAGCTGAATATATGAGCAAGCCATCTATCACTGGGGTTACTCATTGAAACCTGTCCAAATTCATCAATCACCAAAGACATTTCTTCACAGCGGTATGCTGTCCTATTGAGATATTTGTGCACTGTGGTTCATCACAATAATATATCTAATTTTTCTTTATTTTTTATTGTGTTTAATAATTTATTATCACATTGATATTTAGTTATGGGATTTTGTTATGGTGAAGGATGTTATGTTATTTATAATAGGTTCCATTTGCTTATTTTTGCACATGATTCACTGATTAACCATTAGGAGGTCACACCGTGTTATATTGGGAGGTTAATATAAGCGCATTATACATTCTGAATATAAACAACATTTGAGATGCGCATACTAGGAGGAAGGGCCAACGCGTAAGCCACAGTGTTAATCCTGCAAAGGATACAGAAAGGCCCAATAAACTGAGGTGCGAATTTCAGTGAGGGAACACGAAGTCGGTGGTTACGAGATAACAGCCAGACCCTGTCCCCAACCTGGTAGTAAGGTGCAGGCAGGCGTCTGCGGTCAGCATGGAGTCTGTACCTATCATTAGCATGACACAAAGCCTCCTGGACTTGTACCCAAGTGAAACGAAGACCACGGAGATGCTCCTCTAGCGCAGGAATACTCTGCAGAACAAACGAGTCACACAACATGGAAGGTCGGAAACCATAATTCGCCATAAACGGAGACAATCGGGAAGCAGAATTCAAGGCACTGTTGTGAGCAAACTCTGCCCATGGTAATAGGTCTGACCAGTTGTTGTGATGGTCAGAAATATAGCATCATAGGAATTGCTCCAAGGACTGATTGGCTCGTTCTGCGGCCCCATTAGACTGCGGGTGATACGCAGAGGAGAAAGCAAGCTAAATTCCCAGCTGTGCACAAAAGGCTCGCCAGAACCGGGACACAAACTGACTACCCCTGTACGAGACAATCACCTTGGGTAGCCCATGTAAGCGAAAGATCTCCCGAGTAAAAATGGAAGCCAGTTCCTTAGAAGTGGGAAACTTCTTAAGTGGAATACAATGACACATCTTTGAGAACCGGTCAACCACCATAAGGATAAGTGTGTTGCCTTGGGAGTTGGGCAACTCCACAATGAAATCCATAGACAGGTGGGTCCAGGGCATCTCTCCATTGGGTATGGATTGTATGAGGCCCACTGGAAGATGTCGTGGGGTCTTACTCTGAGCACACACGGAACAGGCAGCTATGAAGGCAGTTACATCAGCACGTAGACTAGGCCACCAGAATTATTGGGAAATAGCCCAAACAGGTTGATTCTTATCAGGGTGGCCAGTGGTAAGTCTGGAGCATGGCAGTACGGAGACACTCTGGGACAAAGCAGCGGTCACAAGGTTTCTCAGGAGGAACATTGACCTGAGCAGCAAGAATTTTGTCACCCAAAGGAGAAATAAGACTGGTCCAAACTAAGCCAGAATATGTCAATGTCAATATGTAATAGCAGGAGGAATGGGGGCGTGTCTGGATGTAGTGGGAACAGGACGTGTTCCAGAGGAGCTCCGCCGATCCTGAAAGTATCCGTAGCCATCCTGCCACAAAACTCAACTATTGAGCCTCCAACTGCTCCCTCACTATTGCCAAGCACCATCTGCAACAGGGCCAGTAGGTATTGTGGAGACCGGCCGACTGATAGAGCTTCTGCAGGCCCTTGGCTGGCTCCACACTCCAGAAGTGTAACGCCATCTTGAGGCCTGCAGGGCCTCCGCAATCCCCGAGCTCGGGTGCCGCAAACAGCGGGAGGAAAGTCGCCGCACTCCACACGCCAGTACCATCCGTCCGTGGGACGAAGCGGGACTCGGAGGGGACACGAAGGAGCACCGGAGGAACCACAGCGGCCCTCGGCTGGCTCTACACCCCGGCCGCCATCTTGAGGCCTATGGAGCATCCACAATCTCTGAGCTCAGGTGCCATGATCCGCGGGAGGGGAGCCGCCGCATGATCCGTGAGATGCAGCGAGACTGAGAGGGGGCAAGGAAGAACATCTGAGGAACCACAGAGGCCGATTCCAAGCACCTGTGGCCTACACCCAGCTTGCGGCCTACAGGACTGACCACAGCCTATGTACTAAGGTACCTGTCCTTGGGGGTGGTGTGTGGCTGCAGATGTGAACAGCAGCCACACACAGCCTGAGCCGAGCACTGCCCAACACTAAAGTTTACCCCATCCAGCAGTGGAGGACATCTGGACATGAGAAGAGGCAGGTCTGGTTCCGTGAAGACAGGTGGGCATACCCCTAAAGCTTCCTCACAGCGGAGGTCACAAGCCCCAGTAGGCCTGTCCAGCTGAATGCACATGGCGTCTCAGACCATGGTGGGCCTGCCGGAGGGCTCTGAGGGTCAGGACCCTATGGCTTTTACGGAGACCCTGCTTCGCACCCTACTTCCACAATTTTCTCCACACTTTGTAGTGAAACGAGCGCACAGGATACGAGCGCTTAATGGCTTCCTATTAAGTTTTTTTTATCCTCAGGTTACGGGTGGATGTCTCTGGACTGCACCGAACTCTGACCGCTCCTGTGTTTGTTTGGTGGTTGTCTGGGGGTTGTCTCTCTGCCTTATAGGAGACTTTCCTAGGCCTTAATGGGTCTTGTTTTAGGTATATGCACGCCGAGTTCCACAACGGTTGTGCGGGGTGGGAGGGGCTTGGGTTTATATGTTAGAAACCATTACACGTTTTTGATTTATTGTTTTTTCCCCTTTTTTTTTTCTTTTTTTCTGTTGACCTTTTTTAAATTTGTGTTTGTACCCAGTGTATTCTGATGGACGCCCCTCCAGCCCCTTGTTGGGTATACTGGATGGTTGTTCGATATTTCAGTGTGGGATGCCTTCCTGTTAGTAATTGTGCTGCTCCCTCTGAATCAGTCTGATTCTTGGTCTCCCTTCAATTATTTACACCCTGGGCTGACATGACCACTCTAGGACTCATTTCATGGAATGTCCGGGGTTTGAATGATATGATATGATCAAACGCTCCCTGGTGATGACCTGGGGCCCCACCGCGTACCTTCATCTTTCGGCTGTTAAACTTCCGTTTAGACAGAGACTTAGCCCTCAGGGAGGCCCAGAAGATCCCGGAGCTTCGTTTAGAAAATACCAAGATTATGATGTTTCCAGACTACTCCATCGACACCCAGCGGCTCCGCAGAACCTTTGACCACGTCAAGGCACAGCTCCGTCTGAAAAGCCTAAAGTACAACATGCTGTTCCCAGCTTGCCTTAGAGTGATTGATGGAGAGTCCTCTCGATACTTCACCTCGCCGGAGGAGGCTTCCCGCTGGCTGGATACCTTGCCCCAAGCTCGGAGGGGGCAGAAGTAGTATATACAGGAGTGCTTGTGCAACTGCCCAGTGATGCAACCTAGTGCCTTAGCTATGATTCTCCCTAATATGGCTGCCCGTCATCATCAACGCCTACCGAGATGAATGTTCTCTTTTTTCTCTCTCTCTTTTTCTATTTTTTTGCTCCTCACCCCCCCTTTTTTTTTTTCTTCTTTTCCCACAGCTTCATTGCCACTCCCTCCCCCCCGGTCTCTGCTCTGTTTCACTGGAATGTGCCTGTTGGGGGTGGCGAAGCTGCAGTAGTGGATAGCGACCTCCGGAGATCTACATGGCTGATTTATCCTCTATCCCCTTCATGTACTTTGACGCTGCGACAGAACAGTTACACTATACTTTTTGATTGAGAGGAATGTTGATCGATGGAGGAGAACATTACCCTCCCGGGCCTTATATAAAGGTCTATGGGTCGTATATCACTGGTCTGACCAAAGTATGTGCCCCTAGCTGCAGCTAGGTGTTTTTGTTCTTACTTTTATTTTTATTATTATTTTTATTTTTCTAGTTCACAGCTTGCATGGCTTCCTATTAAGTTTTTTTATCCTCAGGATACGGGTGGATGTCTCTGGACTGCACCGAACTCTGACCGCCCCTGTGTTTGTTTGGTGGTTGTCTGGGGGTTGTCTCTCTGCCTTATAGGAGACTTTCCTAGGCCTTAATGGGTCTTGTTTTAGGTATATGCACGCCGAGTTCCACAACGGTTGTGCGGGGTGGGAGGGGCTTGGGTTTATATGTTAGAAACCATTACACGTTTTTGATTTATTGTTTTTTCCCCCTTTTTTTTTCTTTTTTTCTGTTGACCTTTTTTAAATTTGTGTTTGTACCCAGTGTATTCTGATGGACGCCCCTCCAGCCCCTTGTTGGGTATACTGGATGGTTGTTCAATATTTCAGTGTGGGATGCCTTCCTGTTAGTAATTGTGCTGCTCCCCCTGAATCGGTCTGATTCTTGGTCTCCCTTCAATTATTTACACCCTGGGCTGACATAACCACTCTAGGACTCATTTCATGGAATGTCCGGGGTTTGAATGATATGATCAAACGCTCCCTGGTGATGACCTACTTGAAAAAATACACGCCACATATTTGCATACTGCAAGAGACGCATTTGGTGGGCCGTAGAATCCTCTCCCTTAAAAAACCCTGGGTGGGGCACTACCATCATTTCACTTATTCGGGATATGCCCGTGGGGTAAGCGTCTTGATACATAAGGTGCTATCCTACACCCTTCTCGACGTTAAAACCGATCCAGAGGGTAGATATGTCCTCTTGCATGTTGTAATTGATAATACTGAGATGCTGATTCTGGGATTATATATACCTCCACCAGCTAATGTGGCCTTGCTTAAATCTCTGATTCCTATCCTTGCCTCCTATTCCACTGACAATTTAATTTTAACAGGGGACTTTAATATGATTCCTGACCCATCCATGGACAGACTTCCCCTGGGCACGGGCACTGACTCTCCCTTACAGAAATGGGCTTCCCTCTATGGTCTGACAGACGTGTGACGATGGAGATTTCCTGATGAGAAGGCCTTCACTTGCCAATCAGCCTCTCACCGCTCGCTGTCAAGGATAGATTTGATATATGTAAGTGGGGGGATGCTTCCTAGGGTACAGGAGGTGGCCATGCTCTCTAGGGGCATATCGGATCATGCCCCTATGCTCATGGGTCTGCGAATTCAGACCCCTCCAGCGGAGAGACTCTGGCACCTTTCGCGCTACTGGATCTCCGAGGAGGCAGTAGAAGAGGAGATTTCGGACTGTATCTCTGTGTACTGGGTGACCAATGCTGACTCCACTACAGTGCCTCTCAGGTGGGACGCATTTAAAGCTTATGTTCGGGAATGTTACTTAACCGCTATCGCCCAAGCCCGCAATAAGGCTAAGCTGTCGTTAGAGCAGGCAGAAGCTAAGGCTTTAGAACTAGAATCTAACTATATAATGACTCAAAATCTGATTACCCACATCGATATGCAGGCTGCCTACAGAGAGGTAATGCTTCTCCGGGTGGCTGGAGCCAAAAAACAGCGGCTGACACAGACGCAGCGCATCTTTGAGCAGGGGGAGAAGACGGGCAGGTTGCTGGCTTGGCTGGCTAAATGACAGCAGCCGATGACCGCCATCGCCCGCTTAAGAGAAACGGATGGCACTGTGATTACCGGTGCTTATCAATGCCCACTTCGCCTCTTATTACAGCTCCCTTTACTCCTCCAGAGCGGACTACTCCAGACCGGAGCTAGACTCCTTTCTGGATCAAATCACCTTCCCAACCCTTACAGATGAGGCCCGCTCCCATTTAGATAGCACCATTACTCTAGCGGAGGGTAAACTTGCATTGAGTGGACTCCAGGCGGAGAAGACTCCTGGGGTCGATGGTCTTCCGCCCGAATTTTACAGGCAGTATGGGGAGCAATTACTACCCAGGTTACATGAGATGATGACCAAGGCCTTAGAAACAACCGACCTTCCCGAGTCTATGGCGGAGACGGTTATAGTTGTTATTCCCAAACAAGGCAAGGACCCCGAATTATGTTCATCATATCGCCCCATTTCCCTCTTAAATGCAGATGCGAAGATTCTCACCAAAGTCATGGCTAGACGCCTAAATGAGGTCATTCTTACATTAATCCATGAGGACCAGATCGAGTCTATGGCGGAGACGGTTATAGTTGTTATTCCCAAACAAGGCAAGGACCCCGAATTATGTTCATCATATCGCCCCATTTCCCTCTTAAATGCAGATGCGAAGATTCTCACCAAAGTCATGGCTAGACGCCTAAATGAGGTCATTCTTACATTAATCCATGAGGACCAGATCGGCTTTATGCCAGGCAGGGGGACGGATATTAACCTCCGTGGGGGAAATCGGTGATCTTCCCACTGCACCCAGAGGAAGCTTCTGTGCCACCGAACACTCCCCTCCAGAAGGTTTCGCAATTTAAAATCCTGGGAATTGAGATACATAGAAACCTGGCCCAGTTCATCCCTCTTAACCTGGCTCCGGCGATGTCGGCCCTGACTCAAAGATGCGCTGCCTGGAGGTCTTTGCCCCTTATTCCAGTTGGAAGAGTCAACCATATTAAAATGTCGATGCTCCCAAAACTCTTATATATTTTTAGGCAAACCCCAGTACATATCCCACAGGCATTTTTCAAAAAGCTTGACAAAATGATCATCTCATTTGTGTGGAACGGCAGCGTCCCTAGAATAGCTACAGCGACCCTTCAATTGCCACTGACGCTGGGAGGCCTGGCTCTGCCGTGCTTTCTTAAGTATTATTGGGCGGTGGTACTGGTCACAGTGAGATGGTGGCTGTCGGAGAGCCCTGCCAACCTTGCCTCAACTTTGGAGGCGGCGCTGCTGGGGTCTTACTCCGAGCTGAGAAATCTAATTCACCGGGGACCCAAATCTAACCCAAACATTACCCCTTCGATGAGAACCACACTTAAAGTATGGGAGATTGTCTGAACCAAGACTCAAAGGTCTAATAGCTGGTCCCCTAGGACTCCGTTATGGGGGAACCCGCGTTTACCACACTTCCAGACGATCCCTGACCCGGTACTATGGGCCCGTTACGACGTTACAGTGTTAGCTGACATAACTTCCCCAATAGGTTTGATTTCATTTGATGAGTTGAAACGCCAGAAGGGCTTACCTAACAGTGTGTTTTTCAGGTACCTACAGCTCCGACACATCTATCGCTCCCAATTTCCCACACCCCCGGTGCTGGTGACCACTGGCATTGAACGCCTATTGAGCGCGCCAGAGGAGACTAAGCCCCTTTCTGCTTTATACTCTACTCTGGCCGTACTAGATACGTCCAAGGTCTCACAGCTGTTCCTGGTGTGGCAGAGAGATGTACCATCGCTGGCGGATGATGACTGGGAGGAGGGCATTCAGCAGTACCTCCCTGTGGTGATATCCGCCCGGGATCAGTTTATTCAGCTTAAATTTTTACATAGAGCATACTTCTCACCACAACATCTAGCTAGGATATACCCGAACACCAGCCCGATTTGTATTAAATGCTCTTTAGAGGAAGGATCGTTCTTTCGTATGGTCTGGTCATGTCAATATATACAGGCCTTTTGGAGGGGAGTGGTCGTAATCAATTCTGTCAGCAAGTTATCGTTACCATGTAATCCAATCCCACTGTTGTTGGGAATAGTGGATAATTTACCGGCTCCACAATCCAAGAAGATATTTGTGTTTTACACGTTTTTTTACGTTAGAAAGGCAATCCTGCTTAAGTGGAAGGGGACTGAACCATCGTCAGTACAACAGTGGAAAAAGCTCATTAACAATGCTCTCCCACTATACAAATTGACATACCTAGGCCGCAACTGCCCAAAAAAATTTACTAAAATATGGGGCTCTTGGGTGCGTGAAGAACAATTGAGCCTTGACTAAGAGTAGAGACCCGAGGACACCCGCACTGAGCCCTTTGGGGCTCTGGACGGCTCAGTTTGAATAGGTGAGGTCACGCCCATATGAAGGGATCCCTCATGCATCTTAGCTTCAGGACTTCTAAATCAGGGGGACCGATTTTTGCATATTAACGAACAGACTGATATTGCACAGGTATAGGCATCCTATCTCCCCTTTCGGAAAGGATGAAGGAGTTTTCATGGATCGAGCTCACAATTCCTCTTCCCCCCTCCCCTCCCTCATCCTCAACTTGATGCTTCTACTCTGGTTATTAATATTTGATTGCTAGAAGGTTATTGATTAACACCCACATCTGCTGTGTTTGATTTCACTGCGTATTATATGTACATTATTTTAGTTTCTCCCTCTTTTTTGTTGTGTTTGTTTTTCCCTCACCTTTGTATTATTTCTGTTCTGTTACACTTGCTTTATAAAATAAAAAACTTTCTGTTAAAAAAAAAAAAAAAAAAAATATCAGAAGGAATCATAGGAACCGGACATTCTTAGTACCGGTTAAGAATGAGACAATTGAAACTTGACAAGAAAAGAGCCCATTGCACCCTTCTGGGAGAAAGGCATTTAGCCTCACACAAGAATGTGAGATTCTTATGGTCAGTAAGAATGAGAACTGGCACAGTGGTACCTTCGAGGAGATGTCTCCATTCTTTCAGGGCTAAAATGCTTGCCAACAGCTCTCTGTCACCAATCTCGTAATTGCACTCGGCAGGTGACAATCTTTTGGAAAAGTAGCCACAAGGATGCATAGCACTCTCAGAGGTAGGATGTTAAGACAGAAGGGTGCCAACACCAGTCTCAGAAGCATCAACCTCAAGGATAAAAGGTAACGTAGGATTAGGATGTGCCAACACAGGAGCAGACACAAAGGCAGCCTTGAGACTTTCAAAGGCCTTAATAGACTCCGGAGACCAACTCTGTGGGTTACCATTCTTTCTGGTCATATCGGTCAGGGGCTTGACTAGAGACGAGGAGTTACGAATAAACGTTCGATAATAGTTGACAAAACCCAGGAAACACTGCAGAGGATATAACCCCACAGGTCAAGGCCACTGTAGGACTGCCAAAAGTTTCACTGGATCCATCAAAAAACCAGCAGTGGAAATTACATTGAGGAATTTAACATGTTCCCGATGGAACTCACACTTCTCCAGTTTAAAACAGAGATTGTTCTCTCTTAATTTCTGAAGCACATGACTGACATCTGTGTGGTGGCTCTCCAGGGACTTGGAAAATATGAGGATATCATCGAGATAAACCACCACACATAACTGCAACAAATCTAGGAGGACATCTTTAATAAATTCCTGGAAAACTGCCGGGGGTTACAAAGGCCAAAAGGCATTACGAGATACTCATAATGGCCTGTTCTGGTATTAAACACAGTTTTCCACTCGTTGCCCTCCTTAATCCTCACAAGATTGTAAGCCCCTCTCAGATCAAGCTTAGAGAAAACCGTTGCACCCTTGAGGCGGTCAAATAACTCTGTTATCAATGGGATCGGGTAGGCATTCTTAATGAATTATCTCATGGTGAAGAGCCCCTACGGTCATGGACAACGGAACCGTCTCATGAGTCACATGGGTAGGCTGTAGAGGTCTCCTGTCAGGAGCCTCAATGGCAAGTGGAGTGTCACGCAGCTGCAGTGGAATCGAGTGCTTTGATACAAATGCAGCATCAGTGAACAGGCCTGCAGCCCCAGAGTCGATTAGAGCCTGTATCTCAAAAGACGACTTAGCCCAAGAAAGGGTGACCAAAAGCAGGGGCTTATCCTTCTGGATAACTGGGGATGACACAACGCCACCTAAGGTCTGTCCATGACAGGACCTCAAGGTTCGGGTGTTCCCAGGACGGGTAGGACAAGACTTCAAAAAGTGACCTGCTTGGCCACAATAAAGGCACAATCTCTCCCTCCTCCTAAAGGCTCTCTCATCCGCAGAGAGACGCGTGAAGCCCAAGTGCATGGGTTCATCT
This sequence comes from Aquarana catesbeiana, assembly GCF_042186555.1. NCBI lineage: Eukaryota > Metazoa > Chordata > Amphibia > Anura > Ranidae > Aquarana > Aquarana catesbeiana. The sequence goes on from NC_133326.1 coordinate 285,973,569, forward strand.
TCACTGACCGACTCAGTACCAGGAGGCATGGGAGGTGAGGGAGGCACAGGTGGGACTGCAAAGCTCGGAGGCAAATGTACAGGAGGCTTCCGCAAGCGCTCCTTAAAAGAGAGTCTTTCTCTGAGTCTGAAGTCAATTAGGATGGCAAACGAGATCAAGCTCTCCAGCTCAGTGGGTATATCTCGGGCTGCTATCTCATCCTTGATGGAATCCGAGAGACCATGAGAAAAAGCAGCCACGAGGGCCCTTATTCTTCCAAGCAACCTCTGCTGCCAGACTACGGAACTCAATGACGTAGTCGGCAACAGTTCTCGTACTCTGTTTGATGGACATGAGGCACTTGGCAGCAGAAGCAGAGCATGCGGGAACGCCACACACCCTTTTAAAGGAGGCCAGAAACTCAGGGTAACTCAAGACAACAGGTTTTTGCGTCTCCCATAGAGGGTTAGCCCAGGCCAAGGCTCTCTCAGAAAGCAAAGATATCACAAACCCTACTTTGCTTCTGTCCGTGGGAATCACCTGGGGCATAATCTCAAAGTATATCTCAACTTGGTTGAGAAACCCTCTGCTTTGAACTGGATCGCCCCCAAATCGCTGGGGAAGTGGGGTGGAACCAGACATACCTCTTATAGAGGTAATACTCAAGGCGGGTGCCTGCACAGAGACTGGCGCAGCAGCAGGGACAGCCTGCAACTCAAGTTGTACCGGAGCAGCCACAGTGGGGGATTACAGGTGAGTCATGTGACTCAGGAGCATTTGTAACGCCATGGCAAACTGATCCATGCGGTGATCTTGGTCATCCAATCTGGAAAAAATATTACCAACAAGTGGATTGACTGTATCTTTTGAATTCATGGCCTTCGCCTACTGTCAGAAACCATGAACCAGACCGAGACAGAAGTACAGTAAAATCACACTTGTTTATTCATAAAAATAAAAAGCTAAATAGAGTAAAAGTAGTCAAAGCATAGTCAGAGTCCAGTAACCAGATGGGGTAGTAAGCCAAGCCAGAGTTCAGTAACCAGATCGGGTAATCAGCCAAGCCAGAGTTCAGTAACCAGATCGGGTAATCAGCCAGGCCAGAAGTCAGGGATCCAAGTAGAGGAACAGCAAGCAGGATAAGGAGCCAGAAGGGATGTCAGCAAAGCAAGTCTTTAAACGGGAATGCAGCAGATGGTTTCTTGTGATGTGACCAAGACGAAGGCAGGAATGAAGTGAGCTGGAGATCTTTAAGTAGGCGGGACTGACAAGCAGATCCAGAACAGCTGGTTAACTGTGGAGAGAGATGAGTGCTGGCAATTAGCCGACAGCTGAGAGGCCAGCTCAGAGAAGGAAGGGCTGAGCCAGCCCTGACAGTGAACTCAAACTCAAGTACTCTTGGGTTATGCAGCAGGACAATGATCCAAAACACACCAGCAAGTCTGAATGGCTCAAAAAAAAAAAAAGGTTTTGTTGTGGCCTAGTCAAAGTCAAGACTTAAATCCAATTGAGATGCTGTGGCATAACTTTAAACATACCGTTCATGTGCAAAACCCATCCAATGTGGCTGAATTAAAACAATTCTGCAAAGAAGAGTGGGCTAAAATTCCTCCACAGTGATGTGAAAGATTTATTGCCAGTTATTCCAAACCTTTGATTGCAGTTGTTGCTGCCAAGCGTGGCACAACCAGTTATGACTAAGGACTAATGTTTTTACAGCTTTGTACATGCTTAAAAAAAGAAATACTATTTTGGATGTCATCTTGAGTGCCGACCATCCCTTTCCTTTACGACCAGTTATTAGGTTTAGGGGCCAAATACTTTTTCACATAGGGCCAGGCAGGTTTGAACAGCTTCATGGGGAGGGTCTAATAGAGTCAGGGATGTATCAAAAAGGGAAAAAATTTGGATATACATGACAGACACACAAACTCCTAAAGGAATGAGCTCAACATCAATTGCTTTATTAGTAACTATTAGGGGCTATTTTGGTATCATTTACTCTTTAATTGTATTTAATAATTCCCATTTGATTTTAGAGCTGTAGCATGTATACTTTTTATCTTTTTATACTTTTTGTTTTGGTGTTTGTTGCACAGAATGTTATAACACTTGTCACATAGAATATGTATTTTATATTTATTTCTGTATTATGATGTCAATTGTTATGGGATATATTATAACCCTAGAGATGAGAAAGGGTTAATTTATCATTAGATGTATATTATGATCTGATTGTAGGTAAAGTACCAATTCCGTTAAAGTTATACCTGACCGAGCTATAGTACGTTTTGTTGTACTGCAGATGGCTCTGAACTTCATCCTATAGTGCTGTGGTTTTAAATCTGGAGCACATAGCACGACAAAGAGTTAAGCGCTAGTGATGGTGTCTTACAAATACCAGCCAGCCGCACCATGTTGTCACACCCTCAGATGAAGTTGCAATGAAAAAACGCATCAGTGCGGGATCATACGACGACCGGGAATGATGTCAGCACGCCACCGAATTTGATGTACGCCTCTGCAGTAGCGTGTGATGAGATGCCAGTCGCAAGTTTTATGGTGTAAATCTGACTGATTTATATGCTTATTAATGATTTTTTATTTTATGCAGTGTTTGTAAGTGTGATTTTAAAAGGGGGAGATTTATTCTAAATAAAAATCCGAATGGAATTACACTATGTGGTGTTGTTTTGTTCCCTGTTTGAGCTACAGCACTTGATGTATATCATGCTGCAGATTACCAGCCCTTCAATGAAATATTGGCTGTGATATAAACAAACTGCTAATTTTTCAGCTATTTACGGTGAGTGCAGTGTCAAAGGGGAGTGATATTTACTTGTTGTGGCTTTGGTGATTGGATTCAAAGAACCATTATTAAATATCAAGATCCCAGTTTACCATCCCACGGATTCTAATTCTCCTAGAGACACTTCACTTATTTGATTAATTGACTTGATTTACGCATAAGTAGTGATTGGCTGAACACCCCCTGGTTCGCTTCACACCAGAACACCTTGAACAGACAAAAAGTTCTAGCGAACATGCAAACCCTATTAAAGTCTGTCGGACATGAACATGAAAAATCAAAAGTCCTCATTTTAAAGGCTCATATGCAAGTCTTTGCCATAAAAAGTGTATGGGGACCTGGGTACTGCCCTAGGGACATGTACTGTATCAATGCAACAAAAAAGTTAATGAAACAATTGTTTTTAAATTTTAATTGATGCTTAAAGTGAAACAGTAAAAATGAAATATTCCTTTAAATATTGTGCCTGGGGCTCCCCTTAGTCTGCCTTAGGGGTGTATCTGTGCAATGTATAGAACATACCACAGCAATAACAACATTTCTCAAGGAAAAAAATTAATTGAAACTTGCTCGCGGCTGTAATGTATTGCCAGGTCCCTGCAATATAGATGAGGAAAAATGAAAAAAAACGGTGTGGGGTCCCCCCCAGTCCATACCAGACCCGAATCTGGTATGTATTTAACCACTTCAATACAGGACATTTATATACCCTTCCTGCCAAGACCAATTTTTAGCTTTCAGCGCTCTCACACTTTGAATGGCAATTACTCAGTCATGCAACACTGTACCCAAACAAAATTTTTATAATTTTTTTTCATATAAATAGAGCTTTCGTTTGGTGATATTTAATCACCACTGGGTTTTTTATTTTTTGCGACATAAGTGAAAAAAGAGCGAAAGTTTTGAAAAAAAACCCACTTTTTTTTAGTTTCTATGATAAAATTTTGCAAATAAGTAATTTCTGTTCATAAATTTGGGCCAAAATGTATACTGCCTCATCTCTTTGGTAAAAATAACCCAAATCAGTGGATATTATTTAGTCTCTGTGAAAGTTATAGAGTCTACAAGCTATGGTGTAAATCACTGAAAATTGATCACACCCGATGCACTGATGGCTCATTTTTTTAGGCCCTGAAATGTCAGGAAAGTACAAATACCCCTTTTTGAAAAGTAGAGAGTCAAAGGTATTTAGTAAGAGGCATGGTGAGTTTTCTGAAGTTGTAATTTTTTTCCACAATTCCTGTGAAAATGTATCATTTTTTTTTCACAAATTCATCATAATTACAAGTTATTTCTCACACACAGCATATGCATACTTCCACCCCAAAATACATTTTGCTACTCCTCCCGAGTATGGCGATACCACATGTGTGTGACTTTTACACAGCCTGGCCACACAGAGAGGTCCAACATGCAGGGAGCACCAACAGGAGTTCTATAGGAGCATAAATTACACCTCCAATTTCCTAACGACCTATTACATTTGTGAAGGCGCTGGAGCACCAGGACAGTGGAATTACCCACAAAATGACCCCATTTTGCAAAGCAAACACCCCAACGTCTATTCTGTGAGACATAATGAGTCTTTTGAATGGTTCATTTTTTTCCACAAGTCTTCGGAAAACGTGGAAAGAAAATGAAAATCTTTTTTTTTTTTTTTTTTTTTTTTTTACACAAAGTTGTCAATTTATAAGATATTTCCAACACATAGCATGTATATAGCAAAAATTACACCCCAAAACACGTTCTGCTACTCATCCTGAGTTTGGCGATACCACATGTGTGAGACTTTTACAAAGCCTGGCCACATACAGAGGCCCAACATTAAAGTAGTACCTTCAGGCGTGCTAGGAGCATAAATTACACATCTAATTTCATTCCTACCTATCACACTTTTGAAGGTCCTTGAGCACCAGGACAGTGGAATTACCCACAAAATGACCACATTTTGGAAAGCAAACACCCCAACATATATTCTATAAGACATGGGCTGCAGATAGGTACTCGGGTACTCTGATGGGCTGGAGACAGGTACTCGGTTACTCTGATGGGCTGGTGACAGGTACTCAGTTACTCTGATGGGCTGGTGACAGGTACTTGGGTATTTTGATGGCCTGGTGACAGGTACTCAGGTACTCTGATGGGCTACAGATAGGTACTCGGGAAGAACCCTTTGTGGATTATAATTACAAAAGCTAGCGAAGACTGAAGACGTCAGGACTATCTTTTTTATTTCAGGGCCCTGCATTTAGTTACCAAGGATAGTGACTTTACAGTTTAGAGCAGGGGGAGCTCCCTGGTATAGAGGTGTACAATTAGGTATATTTGTGTATGTTACCAATTGTCATAACTATTTACTATACTATTGCACTACGTTGGTGTGATAGTGTAGTCATTGTAATAACCCTTTACATAAATATATTATTTACACAAAGAAATAAGTTATTTTTGGTTATTACTGAAGTTTGTGTGCAGTGTTGTTATTTCTCCTGCAGTTGGAGCTACAGACACCCAGGTAGAGGTAAATATAAACATAAGTGTATATTGTGGGTTAAAGTCAATACTCATACCATTACAACACTGCATTACAGCTGTGCCAAGGGGATTGAACAATTTAAGAGGGGTAAAGAGATAAGAGGACAGGCCTGCTTTAAACCAGCAGCTCCACCGAGAGTTATTGCTACACATACTTCCAATTAAACCCCAAAATACATTCTGCTCCTCCTCCTGAGTATGAGTATACCATGTGTGTGAGACTTTTTCACAGCCTGACCACATAGAAAGGCCCAACATGCAGGGAGCACCATCAGGCATTCTAGGAGCATAAATTACAAATCTAACTTTATTCCTACCTATCACACTTTTGAAGGTCCTGGAGCACCAGGACAGTGGAATTACCCACAAAATTACCCCATTTTGGAAAGAAAACACCCCAACGTATATTCTACGAAGCATGGGCTGCAGATAGGTACTCGGGTACTCTGATGGGCTGCAGGAGGGAGGGAGTGTTTCATTTTACAATGCACCGGTAGGAAAGTGGTTAAAATCCATACCAGACCCCCAAGACGTTTTTTCCTCATTTTTTTTAAAATGTACATTCTTTTTTGTACAATAATTTTTGGTAAATTTAGATTTCAGCAGGGAAGCTTTAACAACCTATTGACTGTGCGCTCAGTGGGCGAACATCCCACTAAGTGCCCAGAAAGTTAGGGTGTTATGGGGGGGTACCTGAATGAGCCATGTTCAGACCAAACTTATGCTCGGCCCAAACTGTTCGCCCAACCCAAGTGGTGCCTGAACACTGTAACCCCTCACAGTTATTCTTGTTGGGCACCGCAAAAAAAATTAAAAAAATTAAAAATTAGAAAGAGAAATTGAAATTACAAGCATCTGTCAAACAGGTCCAAAAAACTGGGCCTTGGGTGTTGGTGATGCCTAAACACTGTAACCCCTCACATTTATTCTTGTTGGGCGCAGGAGCGGGCCCTGCTGTTAAAAATTAGGAAAAAATTTGAAATTACATGCATCTGTCAAACAGGTGCAGAAAAATTGGGCCTTGGGTGTTGGTGGTGCCTGAACACTGTAACCCCTCACATTTACTCTTGTTGGGCGCAGAAATGGGCCCTGCTGTTGAACAATAGAAAAAATAATAAATGACATGCATCTTTCCAACAGGTGTCGAGAAAATTGGGCCTTAGGTGTTGGTGGTGCCCTAAACCAAAAATATTGTTGGAAGTTAGCATGATCAGATTCAGAAATAGGATAGGCAGCATAAGCAGTCTTCAAGGGATCCCAGATCCCTAGCAAATTCAATTAGTTACATCAGCATCAAGGGCTTCATAGCTGCTGATCCAGGACTGATTAATTTTGATAAATGTCAGCCTATCAATGGAGTCTGTGGACAGGCGAACTCTTTGATCTGTCACAAACCCTCCAGCAGCACTGAATGTCCATTCAGAAAGCACGCTGGGTGCAGGGCAGGCCAATAGCTCAATTGCATATTGAGCAAGTTCTGGCCAGTGATCCATCCTTAAGACCCAGTAACCCAGTGGATGCTCAGTTGGAAAGGTCTGCAAGTCTGCTCTTGCCCCTAGATACTCCTGCACCATATAATGCAGACGCTGCTGATGGTTGCTTAAACCTAACAGCCCTGGGCGCTGAGGACTAAAGAATTGTTGAAAGGCATCGATCAGCTGGCGGCCTTCTCCACCATTCTTCCTCTGACCGAACAAAGCCTCAGAATCACGTTGTCCACTAAATGGTAACCCCCCAGTGTCTGGAAAGGCATTACACAAATTTTTCTTCAAGGCATCCTGAACATGTTTCATCCTCTGCTCCCTCTGCAAAGACAGGATGAGGTCTGCAACTTTATCCTTGTAATGTAGATCAAGAAGGGTTGCCAGCCAGTAATGATCCCTCTCCTTGATACCACAAATCCTCTGGTCCTTTGGCAGGAAGCCCATGCAGCCATGCAGCGTAAGTTTGAGGAGGCATGAGATTCTGAGTCCTCTGGGTTTCTGGGGACTGAAAACCATCCCTTGAAGCCTGCTGTATGTTATCCTCTTCGTCCATGCTGACACAATCCTCCTCCAACTCTTCTGTGCTCTGTGCTTAGCTACTTAGCTACTAAGATACTTACAGCAGGTGCCAAGCAGTGCGCAGGTTGGCGGACTGGCTGATGCGGATACACGCCACCAGGTGCAGAACAGCAGGCAGACTGGTGGACTGGCAGATGCAGGTACACAGAATCGCATTCAGAGAGAAGTCAAGTCAGGCCAGGGTCGTTATCAAGCGAACAAAGAAGGTACTGAAACAGTAGGCAGAAGGTGGAGTCGAGTCACAAGCCAGGTCAGCAGTCAGGTAGGGTATACACAGGAAAAAGGACAGGATCAGGTCACAGACAGTAGAAGCTGACAACCACTCAGCAATCTTCTGGTCTATGGAGCCAGTTTAAATAGGCAAAGGGTGCCAAATACTCACGCAAGTTCACGCTCATGCGCACATGCGCGGAATACGTTAGCGAGTCAGGAATGTCTAGTTGTCACTCGCAAACTCCTATGTGTATGCGTGTGAGTTACGGAACCTCTAGATGTCACTTGAGAATTCTTTTTGTATGATTATGCACATGATTTCCCTGACAGAGGCCTTGAGAGTAAAGGGAGTCCTCCTCTTCCTCCCACTGTTCTGCCTCAAGTGCAGTGTCCATGACTCCACAAAGTGTGTGCTCCAGCAGGAAGACTAGAGGGACAGTGTCACTGATGCATGCATTCTCGCGGCTTACCATTCTTGTGGCCTCCTCAAATGGTGACAGAACAGTGCATGCATCCTTTATCAGTAGCCACTGGCGTGGTGAAAACAAGCCAAGCACTAGGGATGGGCCGAACAACCCCCTGTTCGGTTCGCATCCAGAACATGCGAACAGGCAAAAAATTCATTCGAACTAGGGATGAGCTTCGAGTTCGAGTCGAACTCATGTTCGACTCGAACATTGGCTGTTCGCAAGTTCGCCGAACAGCGAACAATTTGGGGTGTTCGCAGCAAATTCGAATGCCGCGGAACACCCTTTAAAAGTCTATGGGAGAAATCAATAGTGCTAATTTTAAAGGCTAATATGCAAGTTATTGTCATAAAAAGTGTTTGGGGACCTGGGTCCTGCCCCAGGGGACATGGATCAATGCAAAAAAAAGTTTTAAAAACGGCCGTTTTTTCAGGAGCAGTGATTTTAATAATGCTTAAAGTCAATCAATAAAAGTGTAATATCCCTTTAAATTTCGTACCTGGGGGGTGTCTATAGTATGCCTGTAAAGGGGCGCATGTTTCCTGTGTTTAGAACAGTCTGACAGCAAAATGACATTTTGAAGGAAAAAACTCATTTAAAACTACCCGCGGCTATTGCATTGCCGACAATACACTTAGAAGTTCATTGATAAAAACGGCATGGGAATTCCCCAAAGGGGAACCCCGAACCAAAATTAAAAAAAAAAAATGACGTGGGAGTCCCCCTAAATTCTATACCAGGCCCTTCAGGTCTGATATGGATATTAAGGGGAACCCCGGCCAAAAAAAAAAAAAAAAATGACGTGGGGTTCCCCCTAAATTCCATACCAGACCCTTCAGGTCTGGTATGGATTTTAAGGGGAACCCCGCGCCAAAAAAAAAAAAAAAAAACGGCGTGGGGTCCCCCCAAAAATCCATACCAGACCCTTATCCGAGCACGCAACCTGGCAGGCCGCAGGAAAAGAGGGGGGGACGAGAGTGCGGCCCCCCCTCCCTCCTGAACCGTACCAGGCCACATGCCCTCAACATTGGGAGGGTGCTTTGGGGTAGCCCCCCAAAACACCTTGTCCCCATGTTGATGAGGACAAGGGCCTCATCCCCACAACCCTGGCCGGTGGTTGTGGGGGTCTGCGGGCGGGGGGCTTATCGGAATCTGGAAGCCCCCTTTAACAAGGTGACCCCCAGATCCCGGCCCCCCCCCTGTGTGAAATGGTAAGGGGGTACATAAGTACCCCTACCATTTCACGAAAAAAGTGTCAAAAATGTTAAAAATGACAAGAGACAGTTTTTGACAATTCCTTTATTTAAATGCTTCTTCTTTCTTCTATCTTCCTTCATCTTCTGGTTCTTCTGGCTCTTCTGGTTCTTCCTCCGGCGTTCTCGTCCAGCATCTCCTCCGCGGCGTCTTCTATCTTCTTCTCCTCGGGCCGCTCCGCACCCATGGCATGGGGGGGAGGCTCCCGCTCTTCTCTTCATCTTCTTCTCTTCTTCTTTTCTTCTCTTCTTCTCTTCTTCATTTTCTTCTCCGGGCCGCTCCGCAATCCATGCTGGCATGGAGGGAGGCTCCCGCTGTGTGAAGGCGCTCCTCGTCTGACAGTTCTTAAATAACGGGGGGCGGGGCCACTCGGTGACCCCGCCCCCCTCTGACGCACGGGACATGACGGGACTTCCCTGTGGCATTCCCCGTGACGTCACAGGGAAGTCCCGTCAAGTCACCGTGCGTCAGAGTGGGGCGGGGTCACCGGGTGGCCCCGCCCCCCCGTTATTTAAGAACTGTCAGACGAGGAGCGCCGTCACACAGCGGGAGCCTCCCTCCATGCCAGCATGGATTGCGGAGCGGCCCGGAGAAGAAAATGAAGAAGAGAAGAAGAGAAGAAAAGAAGAAGAGAAGAGCGGGAGCCTCCCCCCCATGCCATGGGTGCGGAGCGGCCCGAGGAGAAGAAGATAGAAGACGCCGCGGAGGAGATGCTGGACGAGAACGCCGGAGGAAGAACCAGAAGAACCAGAAGAACCAGAAGATGAAGGAAGATAGAAGAAAGAAGAAGCATTTAAATAAAGGAATTGTCAAAAACTGTCTCTTGTCATTTTTAACATTTTTGACACTTTTTTCGTGAAATGGTAGGGGTACTTATGTACCCCCTTACCATTTCACACAGGGGGGGGGCCGGGATCTGGGGGTCACCTTGTTAAAGGGGGCTTCCAGATTCCAATAAGCCCCCCGCCCGCAGACCCCCACAACCACCGGCCAGGGTTGTGGGGATGAGGCCCTTGTCCTCATCAACATGGGGACAAGGTGTTTTGGGGGCTACCCCAAAGCACCCTCCCAATGTTGAGGGCATGTGGCCTGGTACGGTTCAGGAGGGAGGGGGGGCCGCACTCTCGTCCCCCCCTCTTTTCCTGCGGCCTGCCAGGTTGCGTGCTCGGATAAGGGTCTGGTATGGATTTTTGGGGGGACCCACGCCGTTTTTTTTTTTTTTTTTTTTTGGCGCGGGGTTCCCCTTAAAATCCATACCAGACCTGAAGGGTCTGGTATGGAATTTAGGGGGAACCCCACGTCATTTTTTTTTTTAAATTTTGGCCGGGGTTCCCCTTAATATCCATACCAGACCTGAAGGGCCTGGTATGGAATTTAGGAGGACTCCCACGTCATTTTTTTTTTTTTTATTTTGGTTCGGGGTTCCCCTTTGGGGAATTCCCATGCCGTTTTTATCAATGAACTTCTATGTGTATTGTCGGCAATGCAATAGCCGCGGGTAGTTTTAAATGAGTTTTTTCCTTCAAAATGTCATTTTGCTGTCAGACTGTTCTAAACACAGGAAACATGCGCCCCTTTACAGGCATACTATAGACACCCCCCAGGTACGAAATTTAAAGGGATATTACACTTTTATTGTTTGACTTTAAGCATTATTAAAATCACTGCTCCTGAAAAAACGGCCGTTTTTAAAACTTTTTTTTGCATTGATCCATGTCCCCTGGGGCAGGACCCAGGTCCCCAAACACTTTTTATGACAATAACTTGCATATAAGCCTTTAAAATTAGCACTTTTGTTTATTCATGTTCGTGTCCCATAGACTTTAACGGTGTTCGCGTGTTCGAACGAACTTTTTTCCTGTTCGCATGTTCTGGTGCGAACCGAACAGGGGGGTGTTCGGCTCATCCCTAATTCGAACACACGAACACCATTAAAGTCTATGGGACACGAACACGAAAAATTAAAAGTGCTAATTTTAAAGGTTAATATGCAAGTTATTGTCATAAAAAGTGTTAGGGGACCTGGGACTTAAAAGTCTATGGGATTTCTCCCATACAATTTTAAAGGGTGTTCCGTGGCTTTTAGAATTTGCCGCGAACACCCCAAATTTTTTTGCGAACGGGCGAACATCCAATGTTCGAGTCAAACTCATGTTCGACTCGAACAGATAGCCCATCCCTACCAAGCACCCCTGAGCCTGTCCTTGTGCCATACTCACACAGGTACTCATTGATGGCCCTCTGCTGCGCGCTCAGCTACTGCAGCATTGCCAATGTTGAGTTCCACCTGGTGGGCATGTCACAAATGAGGCGGTTGGTGGGCAGGTGGAATTCCCTTTGAATGTCAGCCAGCCAAGCACTGGCATTGTATGACCACCGGAAATAGCCACAGACTTCTCTGGCCTGCCTCAGAAGATCTTGTAAGCCTGGGTACCGGTTCAAGAAGTGCTGCACCACCAAATTCAGGATGTGTGCCAAGCATGGAACATGTGTCAACTGTCCCTGTTCGAGGGTGGAGAGAAGGTTGGTGCCATTGTCGCATACAACCATTCCTGGCTCAAGATGCCGTGGCATCAACCCCCTCTGAGCCTGCCACTGCAGATCTGACAGAGTCTCTAGCCCAGTATGGCTCCTGTCCCCTAGACAGACCAACTGAAGCAACGCATGGCATCTTTTAGCCTGGCTGCTTGCGTAGCCCCTTGAATGCTTAGGGAGCACTGCTGGTTTAGAGGCCAATTCAGCAGAAGAGGCCATAGAGGAAGAAGAAGAGGAGGGGATGGAGCAGACAGATGTAGCGGAATCACCAACAGCTTTTTGGAGGCGTGGTGGCGGAACAAGCTCCAGCACTGAACCCTGTCCTGCATCCTTCCCAGCTGCCAGCAGAGTTATCCAGTGCAACGTGAATAAACTGTAACATCCCTGACCATGCCTGCTGGACCATGAGTCAGCAGTAATGTGAACATGGCTGCTGACGGCCCTGTCCAACAAGGCCAAAACATTGCCTTGACGGTACAGAGCCAGAATGGCCTTACGTGAAAATACATTTCTTTTTGGAACCTGCCACTGTGGTATAGCACATTCCACAAATTCCCGAAAGGAGGCAGAGTCTCCCAGATGAAAAGGCAACAGTTGTAGTGCTAGAAATTTGGCCTAGCTTGTATTTAGACGCTGAGCATATGGATGGCTACTTTTTTTACGGTTCAGCAACTGGGGTAGCGAAATTTGCCTGGTGAAATCAACAGGTGGTGTACTGCTAGCAGATTGGGTGCAAATAGTTGTGGCACCCATTGCTATACCATCATTAATCTCCATGCAATGCATATTCTACACTGCCTGCACTGTATTATATATTCTACACTGACTGCACTGTATTATATTTTCTACACTGCCTACATGCTCTATCCACTAACTAATCTGCCTAATCTCTCTCCACTACAACACACTACATACAACCGCTGTGTAAGCAGCCTTATATAGTGTGGGGCATGGACTTAGCCCATGAGCCATGATTGGCCAAAGGCCTCCCTTTGGCCAGTCATGGCTCTCACAGCACATTGAACTATTAGGTGCTTTGGCCAATCAACAGCTGCCAATGTACTGCACCCCATATGTTCATATGTTCTACAAGCAAACAAACACCCGACGTACGTTCGACTCGAACATCGGAACCATCCCTACTTAAGGTATCAGTGGGTGATTTTATGTGATGTGAATGTTAGTGGAGGAGCCCTACTAGAGTGTTTTAAAGTTTTTACACTTATGCTATTAGTATTTTTTTTATGATAGTAGCAGCCCACCTATGAAAAGGGAGTGTTAATTCCAATCACTTTTCTCCATGTGCGCTTAGTGCTGTGGTTCAAGTGTTGGGTGACTTTTTGTATAACTATCATGTAGATATGCAGAAGCATGTGCTTTGTGGGGCTTAAGAATGCAGCCTAATATTTTTGTACTTAGGCCAGAATCCCATTTAAGACAAATGGGAGAAAAATTTACTAGAGCAGCCCATCTGGTATTGCAAAATTAGTTTTTTTGTATTGCCCTGGCAGGGGTACTAATAAGCTAATAAACTGATCAGAGTGGGTACTACTGATCCACCAAGATAAAAACAGCAAAAACACTAGATACCAAACCTAAAATCTGTCAAATTCCTCATCATTTCTTCCCATTTGACATCACTTCCCCTTTAAAACAAATAGAAAACCAACACACAGGCCATTTTGTGTATATTTAAATCAGTGAGATGTCCAATCAATTTAGAAGCAATATCTAACTTACTTAATCACCTAATCACACTCTCATATGTGCTACAAAACATTATTAATGCACCAATTTTTCTATATCTACACTCAAGCCATTCGTGAAGCTTCAATAATGGTTCAAAAATGCATTACAAAATCACAAAAAACACATCAAAAGTGTAAGATTGGGCCTGACAGTCAGAAATAGTGCACAGTGTCTCCCCTGACCAAATGTACTTAAAAATAACAAATAGATGGCCCCTGCCCCCACCTATAACTGACCTTCACTGCAAGGAGCACATGGAAGGGCAATGCATGAAAGACAAAACCAGAGAAAATTCCCAGCTCAACTCGCTAACCAGTCTGCTTACCAACCAAATTAGCCTGTCCAACAGTATGCGGTAAAAACAGGGGTTTAGTTAGCACACATTTGCAAACGCATGCGTAAACTGCAAGGCCCCTTCAAGGCACCCTTAATAAATTGCAGTCCAACTGCCATCTGTTTGTTACTAGTCCCATCTAGAATCACAAAAATATACCCAGATGCCAAGCCCCATGTTATAGGGGGTGCGGACAAGAGGGTACCATGTACCATGTCTGGTGGTCCTGCTCCAAGGTCCAACAATGCTGGATCAGAATTTTCACCCTTATATTTTTGGTGACTGGTGTTAATATTGCCAAAAACACTAAGGTGAAACTTCTTAGTGACCGTTCAGACAAGATCCCCAAACATTGTTATTTTTTTCATCCTTCTGGCTGCTAAAATATCTATAGCGCCAGCGTGGAAGACCCTAGTGATAAACTATGCAATTACAAAAATCTCCTGGAACATGCTCCATGAAAAACTGACCAGTATTTTATGAGACAAAGTAATTTTTTTCCAAATAACAGTTTTATTTATACATTTTGACATAGACAAATGCAATGCATTACATGTGTACATAAACGGGAAGATTTTGGTCTTCACAAGTAACACATACTGTTACACAATCACGCTCAGCAATTGGTGTTTTACTTAAAGACAACAGTGGTACATATCTGATGCTATTAGAACATTGCAAGTGCATCAATATAGTTAGCAAAAAAATATATTAACTTGCATATATGAAAATAGGAGTCACTAGGGGACTCATTGTGAAAAGAAAGGAAAGAGAGAGGGGGAAGAGAGAGTAAGAGATCATCAGATTGGCTTATCTACCTGTTCAGGGTGGATCCTCCCAGAGGTGCCACAGCTCCCAGACCTTATCATGGACCTCCAGTCTGTTCTGTATTCTAGCAGTCATTTTTTCCATCATTTCCACATCCTTAATCCTGGCATGCAGGGCCTCGGAGGAGGGAGGGGAGCGCCATTTCCAATTTAGTGCCACAAGACAGCAGGTCGCTGTGAGGATATGACGTACCAGTTTCTAATAGGGTACTGGGATTTTTAGTGGTGACAAACCCAGTAGGAAAAATTTCAGAGAGATGGGGATCGGCCTTTCGAGGAGGCGGGCTAGCAGCTGCTGGACCAAGGTCCAAAAAGGGGTGATCAGTGGGCAGCTCCAGTAGATATGAAGGAGGGTACCCCTATCCCCCAGGCAGAGCCAGCAGCAATAGGAGCTAGTAGGGTAAATGGCATGGAGTACATCTGGGGTCATGTACCAGAAGTAAAGGATTTTATATGTATTTTCCTTGTAAAGTGTACAGAGCAAGCTTTTTGCCGCCTGGGACCAGATCACCCGCCATTGTTCCATAGGGATCTCCGCATCAAGAGCCTTTTCCCATCTGATCATATAGGCATGTTTGCCCATAGTTTCCGAGGGATATGCGTTCAGTATTTTGTATATGTCGGATATTAAGCCCTTCTGGGCAGAACCCGCCAACACTAGGTTTTAAAAGGGGGATGAGGGGGAGAATTGCAGGTTTGGTGCAATAGTCAGGGTGCAATGATGGATTTGGAGATACCCATAGAACTCCTGGCGTGGCAGATCAAATTTGGCCTGTAGTTCGGCAAAAGGTAGCAATTTGCGAGACCGGGGATCCACTAGGTTCCCAAAGTGGAAAAGATTCCACGTAGTCCACGGCGAGGACATTCGGTGGGTTAGGCACCTTGGGATTGCAGACAAATGAGGTCAGGAGCGAATTGTCATGTGGACAACTTATGCTGGTGTGTCAGCTTGCGCCATAGTCACCAAAGTTGGGACATAGGGTCCAAAAGATGATCGTGGTCTACCTCCGCGTTTGCACTCCAGAGTAGGTTGTTCGGGTGTACCGTGGTGAGCCATATTTTTTCGATTTCCGTTCATTTGTTATAGGAGCGCTGGGTAAACCAAGAGGCTATTGCCTGCAGCTGGGCTGCCTGGTAATATTTAAAAAGGTTAGGGTAAGCCAGGCCCACGTCCGAGCGTACCGCCATTAGTACTGAACTAGAGATTCTTTGTCTTTTGTAATTCCAAGTATATTGGAGCAAGTCATGTCAGTTTAAAGCTTTCTCAGGTGACCGTAGGGTACAGGAATTGGCAGGGTTTGGAACAGGTACAATAGTTTGGCAGAACTGTCATCTTTATGGAGGCAATCCGCCCCAGTAGGGTAATATGATGTTTTTTCCACTGCAGTAGGAGGGCTCTGATGGAGTGATAAAGGGGGGAAAATTTTCCTGGTATAGGATGTCAAATTTTGGAGTGATATAGATCCCCAAGTACTTCAAGGCCGTGAGTTTTCAGCTGTAGATAAAGTTGGCCTTCAGATGGGCTGTCTCTACGTCAGGAATGTTAACTGGAAGGGCCTCCGATTTAGATGTGTTTATTTTGTATCCCGAAAGAGCTCCATAGCGATCAAGTTCCGCATGGAGGTTCGGGAGGTTGGGTCAGCGTAAAGGATAATATTGTGAAATTTTGAACTCCCTACCTCTAACCAATATGCCCTTTATGTCCGGGTTTCCACGAACAGTGGCGGCCAGGGGCTCCATGCAAAGCGCGAAAAGCAGAGGGGGAGAGTGGGCACCCCTGCCGAGTGCCATTAGTCACTGAAAACGAGGTGGAAAGAGCAAAGGGTGTTTTGACTTGGGAGGAAGGGCTGGAGTATAGGTGTTGAATTGCTCGTAGGAAAGGCCCCTGGAACCCAACATGGCATAGCGTGGCGAACAGGAAGGGCCACCCAAGGCGATCAAAAGCCTTCTCAGCATCCAAGCTAAGGAGCAGGGACAGCAAGCCCTCCCTGTTCGCCACCTCTACCAGGTCAATTATTTTCCTAGTGATATCCCCCGCCCGACGGAGCGGGACGAAGCCCACTTGATCTTTATGAATAAGGGATGGGAGGACTGTGTTCAAACAGATTGAAAGTAATTTGGTGAAAATCTTCAAGTCCCAAGTCCTCCGACAGAGATTTATAGACAAAGGTTACAAACCCCCAGATTTAGATGCCGATATTGGTGCAGCCTCCAGGATTGAGCGAGCTATTCTTTTAGAATCTAAACCCAAGATGGCTAGAGATGATAAATTTAAATGGTCCTTTTTCACGTCCTATTCATCTCAATACAGGGAGGTGAAAAGGATCATTAGCAAACACTGGAAGGTTGTCCAAAGTGATAGGATCTTGGAACCCTCTCTCCCAGAGAAAGCGGGGGTCATCTTTAGGGGAGCACGTTCCATACAGAGTGACATTGCCCCTAATATTATTGATCCTCCTAAAAGGATGTCATTCTTCCCTGAATGTAAAGGTTACTTCCCTTGCAGAAAGTGCAACGTTTGTTCACACAACGTTTTGGGTAGAAGGAAAACTGACACCTTTCAGTCTACAGTAACCTCACATACGTATTCTATGAAGCACTTTACCACCTGCACGACTAGATTTATAGTCTATCTCATCACATGCCCCTGCAAGCAACAATATGTAGGACAGGCCATTAGAAATGTTTCCATCAGGGTTAATGAACATCTGGCCAAAATCAAAAAAGGATGTCCCAAACCTACTGTGTCCTGTCACTACCTGGAACATCATGCCAAAGATCCCACTGGCACTCAATTTCAAATTATAGATTGCTTTGTCCCTCATTGGAGAGGTGACTCATGCCTATGGGGGGTGTCTCGACTTGAGACATTCTGGATCTATGAACTCAAATGTTATGCGCTTTTCAGCATGAATGTGAAGTGGGATCTTAATTGCTTCATTAACCAGGCTTAAGTTGATCAATTATTATTTTTTATTTATTTTTTCTTCATCACTATACTTACTCCAGTGTCAGTTCAGCCCTATTCACTTTACTTCATTTATTCATTTCTGATTTATTGATTCCTGATATATTGAGTTTCCTTTAATATACACTATCCCCTTACGATATAATCCCTTGTACCGTGAGGTATACATTATTCCTTTACGGTATAATCCCTGTTATGGAAGTACCCATCTATATCCAGGACCGCTTAGGATTCTTACATCATTTTAATTCTTTTTTTTTTATTTATATTCTTGACCTCCTCTTCTGGCGAGTATACGAATACACTCCCCAGTCTGAGAATAGATTTGAATATGATTCTTTATGGAATATTGTTGTGTTTTGCTATAATGATTTTTGTTTTCTCTTTCCTCACCCGGAAGTCAAGCAATTTACATGACGTTGTCACCATGTACTGTCATTTAGGTGTATGGCGGTCATGTGACATTTATGTCATGTGACCATTTACATTGAGTAACTATGGTCCTATGATTGGGCATCCACCTCTGTCAGTAACATGTGACCATTCGATATAACTTAATTGCCTTCCGGTCTCAGGATGCTGGCCTATGCTGTGGGAGTCTGAAGCGTCACATGACCTTGATATCGGGTCTCGCCGTTTCATTGGCAGACAGGTACAAGGAAGTGATGCTCGTTCCTACACTGCCTAGCTGCTGTTAGAGTGGCGTTGCGCGGCCCAATGTTTCCTGGCATGCGCACGTATTGCGTATGACGTGGGCGCCATGTATCCTCTTACCAGGCAATGCGTTCATGACGATCATGTTTTGATTGGCCTATTCTTGTCACACGGTGGCAATCCATGTAGAGGCTTGGAGCGCATTTTTTACACGCCCGGCCTCCATGTATAACCACTGTACTCAATTATGTTATCTTTCCTCATTGATTTGTTAATAACTATAGAATGTCAATATAATATTATATAGGCTAATGTCCAAAGTCCTTTAAACCATTAATTAGCTCTGTTTATAGAATAGGTCATTTGGCCTTCCACCCAACTCCACCCCCTTGTAGGACGGATTATTGGCATTCTAGTTTATTTATACAATGGCAATGTGAGGGGATACAGTTTTGCCCCAGTTGAAGACCTCCTAGTGTCAAAAGGCGTTGGGATAGCATTCCTTGTATCCCACATTGCCTATGTTTTTCCTTGTCAAAAGAAGTTTATTGAGTATACAATGTTTTAAAGATACATAAATATACATAAAGTAAGTTTACAAGGATCTATAAAGTAAGCTCATTGTTTTACAGTAGGGTTTATATAGGTAAATATCATGAAATTTCAAATATTAAACATTGGGTTCACGTAAACCTAAATTAAAGATATATATCATTTCCTTAGTTACTTTTGTAGGTATTTAAATGATTTATACCTACTATACATATTGTTTACAAGTAGAGTGTATATAGGTCAAATAAGTTCTGATAATGAGCTTTAATCGTAAGGTGGAGAAAAGGAAAGAGAAAGAAGAAAAAGGGTTGAAAGGTAGAGGTATGGTCCACAAGGTTGTCCCGCTCGTCAGTTTATTATTCTTTTTAGTTCTCTTTGAAACCTTAGAATGGGTGTCTCTGTAAGTCATTTAATCTGTTACCATGGCAACAGGACAGAGTCATTGAAATTTGACAGGAACTGTTGTTTTATCCAAGGATGCCAAAGTTTTTCAAATTTTGGAATTTGATTTTGATCGATGGCTACCATCTTAGCATGGGACATTGTATTATTCATTCTGTGAATTGTTTCTGCTAGTACCAATGTAGGAGATTTCCATGCCTTGACCACTGTTTGTTTTGCAGCCGTTATTAGTTGGATCATAAGTTTGAATTGAGAGAGTGTTAACCATTCCGGTTTTAGATTAAGTAAAGTTAAATATGGATCTGGTTGTATTATTTTTTTAAATATTTTAGATGCAATCACGAAGACTTCCTTCCAGAAGGTTTGGATTACTGGGCACGTCCACCATATGTGTAAATATGTGCCTATTTCTGGGCATCCTCGAAAACAAAGAGTTGAGGTATTAGGTGAATATTTTGCCACTCTAGCAGGTACAAGGTACCAGCGAGTTAGGACTTTATAATTTGTCTCTAGTGCCAAGATGTTGGGTGAAGATGACTTAGATGTGAGCCATATATTAGACCAGTCCGTGTCTTCTAAAGTTCGTCCCAGGTCCTCCTCCCACCTCTGAACGTAAGAGGGTCTATTAAGATTTGCTACTCCATATAATTGATTATAAAGTGATGAAATTGTACCTTTAGCAAATGGATCTTTTATACAGATCCATGGATAATTGGGATAATGGTTTATCCCCCTTTAGGAATGGTGTATAGAAATTTTTGATTTGGAGATATCTAAATATCTCAGAGTTTGGTAGATCATATTTTTCTCTAAGCGATGGGAATGAAAGGAATGATTTAGATGCTATGAAGTCATTTAGTGTCTGAATGCCTGATGTTGTCCAAGCTTTAAAAGAATTTGGGTAGATCCATGCCGGATAAAAGGCCGGATTTCTGATAAAAGAAAGGAGAGGATTGTGTGGAGATTGTAACTGATATTTGGTTTTTAGTTTATCCCAGAGAGATAAGAAGTGCCTATGTTTTTAATCTTATTTTAACCATTTTTGTGATCACTACACTGTATTTTATTTGATAATCGAACTTTATCAATAAAACCATCCGGTTTGACCTGCACCATTAGAGTCTTCCTTCCATTTTTCTTTTATGGTTGGCCTTTGGATTCTACGTTGAAATATCCGGGGAGACGATTGTCTGGCTGTTGAACACTTGTCTAACTCACCGACCAGAAGCAGCGGTATCGTATTGGATTCGCTTGACCTCGCTATGCTGAACACCTTAACATCCTTGATCCATATCTCATTGGATCCCAAGCCTACATGACCCCTCTGTCGTACAACATTTAGGGTCCACCAAAGTTGGTAAGAGTATTTATTTACCTTTGAAATGTCACTGAAATTGACTACAGACAAGCACTCTATCTAACTGAAGACACCTCCATAGGAAGAATTCATTCATTTATATTCCTGTGGACTTTATTGTCATTCACATTCACTGTGTTGCACACAGCCCTATTTATGTATTATGGCTTTACTATAGCCATTTGGGTTTTTTTTGTATGTTACACCTTTGTCACACCTTATTTTTCATTAGCGCTACACTACGTGCGTATTATTTATTGAAAATCTTCAAGCTGAATTCAATAAAATAAAATGGGGGCATGATTTTGTGGGTGTGGCTAAAAGTGGACATGGTCATTTTAAAAATCTGGTCACCTGCATATATATCTTTATCAGACCCAAACCACGAACAAAGTAAAGCTAAGTTTATACTTGCAAAAAATGCTGACACTAATGTAAGCCAATGCGACTATAACGTTAACATGCATTTTTGAAGGGTTTAACGTGCATTTAAGGCACATTAAAAAATGCACTCCAGTTGCCCACCAAGTTTTTTAATAAGGGGGTGTTTTTTTCCAACTCACTGATACTGGATAAATGCTTGTCAAACATGCTATTGCATTAAGGTGTGCACCCCAAAGCTCAAACACACATGGATATATATATATATATATATATATATATATACACACACACACACTGTATTGCCAGAAGTATTGGGACACCTGCCTTTACATTTGCACAAGCATGAACTTTAATAGCATTCCAGTCTTAGTCCGTAGGGTTCAATATTGAGTTGGCCCACCCTTTGCAGCTATAACAGCTTCAACTCTTCTGGGAAGACTGTCCACAAGGTTTAGGAGTGTGTCTATGGGAATGTTTGACCATGCTTCCAAAAAAGCATTTGTGAGGCCAGGCACTGATGTTGGATGAGAAGGCCTGGCTCTCAGTCTCCACTTTAATGTGAAGGCCCGTCAAGTTCCTCCACCCCAAACTTGCTCATCCATGTCTTTATGGACCTTGCTTTGTGCACTGGTCCAAATCATTTGGTGGAGGGGGGGTTATGGTGTGGGGTTGTTTTTCAGGGGTTGGGCTTGGCCCCTTAGTTCCAGTAAAGGGAACTCTTAAGCCATCAGTATACCAAGACATTTTGGATAATTTTATGCTCCCAACGTTGTGGGAACAGTTTGGGGATGGCCCCTTCCTGTTCTAACATGACTGCACACCAGGGCAGAAAGCAAGGTCCATAAAGACATGGACTAAGCAAGGGTGGTGGAAAATTAACTTCAAGTGCAAAAATTCAAATTATAATAGTAACTAAAACATATAAAATTAAGTGTAACACTCTAAACAATAACAATTCCAAAGTGCTATAATGGTGTGAACCTCCCAACTAAAAAGTTGTTGCACAAGTTAATTTGTATTGCAATTATCTGTAAAGGGGTTTCCACCATCCCTGCTAAGTAAAAAAAAAAAAAAAAAAAAAAAAAAAAAGATGTCTTATTAACATTTTGATGTGTATTACATGTGACATCACATATCACTGGAATTATTGCACGTGTAGTTAATCTGTATGGCAAATATCTATAGGAGGGGTTTCCACCATCCCTGCTAAGTTTCATTTTTTATTTATTTTTTCAGTTTGATGTGTATTATATGTGACGTTATGTATCACCAGTATTGTGGTAATATTGATGTTTATTGAGATTTCCATACATTAGAGGGTTTCACAATTATTGTTAAGTTATTGATTAGTAAGTTAGCACTGCACTTTTTTTTTGTGGTGTGGGAACACATAACAGTGCTTAGTGGCAGGCCTTTTACTGACACTTTTTACATTTACTTCCAGTAGTTTATTGTAAATAGTAGTGTGGTGATTACGTATTATACTAAAGATCGGCATGTGGCATTAATAAACAGACGGATTTCAGTTGTGCCCCACCAGGCCAGCCCCCATAGACAATGTGCCTACCCTGTTTCCCCGAAAATAAGACATAGCATGATTGTCAGTGATGGCTGCAATATAAGCCCTACCCCCCAAATAAGCCCTACTCTGTTTCCCTGAAAAAATGCTTTACTCTGAAAATAAGACCTACAAGGACTTTAACTAGGGCTTATTTGGGGAGTAGGGCTTATATTGCAGCCATCACCGAGAATCACGCTAGGTCTTATTTTCAGGGAAACAGGTTAGCTGCTGAGTTCAACTGCCCATCCCTGCACTCAGGGCACTGATGGGCACTGATTGAAAGCACTCATAGGCAGCACTCATAGGCACTGATAGCCAGCACTGATTGGCAGCACTCATGGGCACTGATAGGCAGCACTGATTGGCAGCACTAATGGGCACTGATAGGTGGTACTGGTTGGCAGCACTGATTGGCAGCACTGATAGGCACTGCTAGGTGGCACTAATTGGCAGCACTGATTGGCACTGATAGGCAGTACTGATGGGTGGCACTGATGGGCACTGATATTCAGCACTGATCGGTGGCAGTGATGGGCATTGATAGGCAGCACTGATGGGTACTGATAGGCTGCACCGATAGGCAGCACTGATGGGCACTGATTGTCACTGATAGATGCCACTGCTAGGCAACACTGATTGGCAGCACTGATAGGCACTGATAGGTGGCACTGATTGGAAGCACTGATTGGCACTGATTGGAAGCACTGATTGGCACTGATCGGCAGCACTGATTGGCACTGACAGGTGGCATTGGTTGGCACTAATAGGCTTCACTGATTGGCAGCACAGGTGGGTACTGATAGGCAGCAGTGATGGGCACTGATTTATGGCATTGGTTGGCACTGATAGGCAGCACTGATGGGCACTCATTGGCAACACTGATGGGCACTCATTGGCACTGATAGGCAAAATGGATGGGTACTGATAGGCAGCACTGAAGGGCACTGATAGACAGCACTGATGGGCACTGATAAGCAGCACTGATAGGTGGCACTGATTGGAAGCACTTTGGGCACTGATTGGCACTGATAGGTGGCATTGGTTGGCACTGACTGGCAGCACTGATTGGCACTGACAGGTGACACGGATTGTCTCTGATAGGTGGCATTCATTGGCACTGACAGGTGGCACTGGTGGGCACTGACAGGTGGCACTGATGAGCAATGATTAGCACTGACAGGTGACACTGGTGGGCACGGATGGGCATTGACATGTGACACTGGTGGGCACTGACAGGTGGCACTGATGGGCACTGATTGGCACTGACATGTGGCACTGATGGGCACTGACAGGTGGCACTGGTGGGCACTGATTGGCACTGACAGGTGGCACTGATGGGCACTGACAGGTGGCACTGATTGGCGGCACTGATAGGTGGCATTGGTTGGCAATGATAGGTGGCACCGATTGGCACTGATCTAGGAGAGGGGAAGTTTCCCATTGAGCAGTCAGCTAGGCATGTAAGAACCGCTCAGTGAGTGAAACTGTAATGTAATGTCACTGCTTGCAGAGAGGAGCTGTCAGAACTCGGAGCTGATGTCTGGGGTGGGTGGGACCGAACAGCTAGCCTATCAAACACAAGGCAAAGGGATCGGGGCTGGGCGGGCAGCTCCCTGTATATGGCTCCGCCCCTTTCTTAAGCAGCCCAATCAATGGCTGGTGTTTAATAGCTGATAGAAAGGGGGCAGAGCCATGTACACGGAGCGGCCCGCACAGCCCTCGACATCAGCGTGTTTGATAGGCTAGCTGTTTGGTCCAGTTTTAGTTTTGACAGCTCCTATCTGCAAGCAGTGACATTACATTACAGTTTAAAGCACTAAGCAGCTCTTACATGCCTCCCTGACTGCTCAGTGGGAAACTGTCTCACAGGCAGCTCCCTATACAGTCTCTTGCAGCATCTTACAGCAGATCTCTGGACACACATTAGGGTGTGCCCAGGCACACACGGCACACCCCATGTGCACGCCTATGAACCTAATCCATGTCCAACCCTTGTATGCAATTTCTCTTTTCATTTAAAGTAGGTACTGTAAATATAAATCCATGTATTCTGGAACATTGTCATATTGAACATTGTCACATTGAACATCTATCTATCTTTCTATTTATATAGTTGTGCTCATAAGTTTATATACCTTGGCAGGGTTTATGATTTCTTGGCCATTTTTCAGAGAATATGAATGATAACACAAAAACTTTCCTTCCACCCATGGTTAGTATTTGGCTGAAGCCATTTATTATCAATCAACTATGTTTACTCTTTTTAAATCATAATGACAACAGAAAATACCCAAATGACCCTGATCAAAAGTTTACATACCCTGGTGATTTTGGCCTGATAACATAAACACAAATTGACACAAAGGGGTTTGAATGGCTATTAAAGGTAACCAACCTCACCTGTGATCTTGTTTGCTTGTAATTAGTGTGTGTATAAAAGGTCAATGAGTTTCTGGACTCCTGATTAAGGATGAGCCCGATGTTTGAGTTGAACGTAAGTTCGATTTGAACATCGGGTGTTCGCCTGTTCGCCGAACAGGGAACAATATGCGGTGTTCGCGGCAAATTCGAAAGCTGCTGGAACACCGTTAAAGTCTATGGGACACTACAGCATGAAAAATCAAAATGTTCATTTTAAAGGCTTACATGCACGTTATTGTCATAAAAAGTGTTTGGGGACCTGGGACCTGCCCCATAGGATGTGCATTAATGCAAATTTTTTTTTTTTTTAAACAGCCGTTTTTTCGGGAGCAGTGATTTTTTTTAATGTTTAAAGTGAAACAAAAAAAATGAAATATTCCTTTAAATATTGTGCCTGGGGGGTTGTCTATAGTATGCTTGTAAAGTGGTGCATTTTTCCAGTGTTTAGAACAGTACCGCAGCAAAATGACATTTCTAAAGGAAAAATTGTCATATAAAACTGATCGCAGCTGTAATGAATTGTTGGGTCTCGGCAATATAGATACAGATAACTGAAAAAAAAGAGCATGGGACCCCCCCATCCATTACTAGGCCCTTTGGGTCTGGTATGAATATTAAGGGGAACCCCCAATCAAAATAAAAAAAAAAATTGCGTGGGGGTCCCCCTAAATTCCATACCAGGCCCTTCGGGTCTGATATGGAAATTAAGGGGTACCCTGTGCCAAATTTTAAAAACATGGCGTAGGAGTCCCCCCAAAATCCATACCAGACCATTCAGGTCTGGTATTAATTTAAGGGGAACCCTGCACCAAAATGAAAAAAAAAATGGCATAGGGGTCCCCCCAAAATCCATACCAGACCCTTATCTGAGCACACAACCTGGCAGCTTGCAGGAAAAGAGGGGGGATGAGAGAGCGCCCCCCTCCTGAACCGTACCAGGCTACATGTCCTCAACATGGGGGGATGATTTGGGGTAGCCCTCAAAGCACCTTGTCCCCATGTTGATGAGGACAAGGGCCTCATCCCCACAACCCTTGCCCGGTCTGCAGGTGGGGGGGCTTATCGGAATTTGGAAGCCCCCTTTAACAAGGGGACCCCCAGATCCTGGCCTCCCCCCTGTGTGAACAAATGTACCCCTACCATTTCACAAAAAAGTGTAAAAATGGTAAAAAAGACAAGAGACAGCTTGGGACAAGTTCTTTATTAAAAAATAAAAAAATAAAAATGTCCCACAAAGTAAGTTCACGCTGCCAGACGGACCAAAAAAGAAGAAAAAACCCCCACCTCCATGGGAGGCTCCCGCCGTATGACGCATCTTCACTGTGACTCTTATATAACTGAGGGCGAGGTCACCCGGTGATGTAATCAGGTGACCCCGCCCCCTCTGACGCCATGGGAACTTCCCCATGGCTTCCCCGTGGCGTCAGAGGGGGCAGGGTCACCCGTTTACGTCACTGTATGCTATGATATTGATTATATTTATGTAGGCATTTTATCATATATTGTTTATCCCCTTACCGCTGAGCGTACACAGATCTGCGTACTCGGCTTTCCAGGGTTAGCTGCAGGCATCATCCCGGTACCGTTGTTTACAGCGGGTGATCGGCTATCCGAGTAGAACAACCGATGCGGCTAAAAGCCGCTTGGCTGTTATACCGGAGGAGTGGGAGGGGATGTCCCCCCTCCCGCCGCCTCCCGCCGCCTCCCGCCGCCTCCCGCCGCTCTTACCGGGCCTCCCGTTCCATCGGGAGGCCCGGTGACCAATAAGCTGCCTCTGGCGGCTGGGGGCGGGCTGTAAGGAAGCCGTGGGTGGCTTAGTTCCAGCCTCTTAATTGTAAACACAGAAGCGACGTCATGACGTCACTTCCCGTTTACTCGGCTGCCAATGGCGCCGGTTTTAAAAAAATACACAGTATTCAGAATCGCCATTTTTGGCGTTCTGAATGCTTTGAAGTGCAAAGGAGGGATCGGGGGTCTGTTAGACTCCCGATCCCTCCATAAAGAGTACCTGTCACCACCTATTACTGTCACAAGGGATATTTACATTCCTTGTGACAGCAATAAAAGTCATCAAAATGTTTTTATTAATACAATTTATAAATATAAAAATAAATAAAATAAATAAGAAAAAAATGTTTTTTTTAAAGCGCCCCCATCCCCGCGAGCTCGTGCAGCCAAGAAAGCGCATACGAAAGTTGCGCCTACATATGTAAGCGGTGTTCAAATCACACGTGTGAGGTATCGCCGCGATTGTCAGAGCGAGAGCAATAATTGTAGCACTAGACCTCCTCTGTAACTCTAACCTGGTAACCGTAAAAAAATGTAAAGCGTCGCCTATGGAAATTCTTAGGTACCTTAGTTTGTCGCCATTCCACGAGTGCAAGCAATTATAAAGCGTGACATGTTTGGTATCTGTTTACTCGGCGTAACATCATCTGTCACATTATACAAAAAAAATTGGGGTAACTTAACTGTTTGGATTTTTAAAAATTCATGAAAGTGTCCCTTTTCCCAAAACTTTGCATTTAAAACACCGCTGCACAAATACCGTGTGACATAAAATATTGCAACAATCTCCATTTTATTTTCTAGATTCTCTGCTAAAAAATATATATATATATAATGTTTGGGGGTTCTAAGTAATTTTCTAGCAAAAAATATGGATTTTAAAACACCAAATTTCAAAAATAGGCTTAGTCATGAAAGGGTTATTGTTTATTGGAGCAGTGCTGAGTATAACATTCACATTTCATTCACTTGGGTTTTTTTACCTTGTACTACAGCAGCAGCCCAAAGTACACATTAGTATTGTTATTTAATTCAATTTACAATGGCTTCTATAGTAGGGTTTCCACATCATCCCTTTAATCCAGAACACATTAATTACACAGGTTCTGTGGCTGATTAAGGTGGTAATTAAACTCACTTGGTGCCTTATCTGCATTAAATCAGCCTCAGAACCTGTGGAATTCATATGTGTCCTGGATTAAAGGGATGATGTGGCAACCCTACTCTATAGCGTGTTTTTTTCAACTTTATCTGAGTTATTGTTATAATAATTATATAATACTTCTTCCTGATGAAGCACATTACGAAACGCATTGAAAAACTACAAATGCAATATGTCCATACATGGTTTCTTAAAGGTTGTTTGTATTTTTTTGGACCAGTATCTTTCTAAGTAGGATGTGTTTTTATTATACCACCACTTACTATCTTTATAATATGTGATATTATTTATCGGGGAAACATGTTGGAATATAGTATTTTTAGCTAATATTCAGCACCTAAAAAGTCCCATTGTGCATACAAATTTCTTTCTGAATTCTGAGATACAACGTAGTCAATATTTTATGGCCAGCAGTAGGTAATTAAACATTAAAAGTATACGCATTGCAGCCAGTCAGTCTACAGGACCATCTTTGATTTTCAACATTTCGATTTTTGAAGAATACACAGGGTAAGCATAAAATTATTTCTAAACATTTAACTCTGCTCCTGTTCCTTTCAGTTTTATGCCTGTCCTTTCTGTGAACCCCAGTAACAAACATACCCTAATTTTGACAAGCTTTAAAACGATAAAAACAAATTGACAGCTCTTGTAATAAAACACTGCAAGGCTCTGCTGATGTTCTGTGAAAGAAATTGCTCAGTAAGAAGCACTCTGGTAAAAATTGTAAGCATCATTGCCCTAATACATTTCACATGTACCATAAATAGTAATAAGAGATAAATCAGTATGCACTGCATTTAGTAAAGGTGCTGCTGATGTACCAGTATGTTTATAGATGACATATTAAAGTTTGGTGCATATTTCCTCTTGTATTAGCTAATGATAAATGCAGAAAGTCTGGATTCTAAGTGATATCCTTTAATGGCTAATTTAAAGTAGTTATAAACATGTTTACCTTAATGCATTCCGTGTATTAAGGTAAAAAATGTTTAGGTATCAGTACCCCCCTCACCCCGCACCCCCTTTTACTTACCTGAGCTCTCATTCAATCCAGCGCTTTGCCTGTCTGCAGCTCTTCTCTCCTTCCCCTTCTGGCCTGGCCTTGTTGATGGCTCCCCCTGCTGTCAATATAAGTCAGTGATGAGGGAGCAGAAGGCAGGACCGAGTCCCGCTGTCTGTGTCTATAGACACAGACAGTGAAGCACGGGAGTGAGTTCACATGAGTGCCCTCATAGAAAGCAGCTTTCTATGGGGGAATTTACAGGAGAGGAGGAGCGCAGGTGGGGGACTTGCACAGGGCAGGTAAGCATGAATCAGTTTGTTTGTTTGTTTTTTAACACTTACAATTACTTTAAGATTCAGGAACTATTAAGTCCCTTGTTCAGGTTTTACACAATTTCAGAAATGTCTCTGAAACACACATTTTATAACATAAAGTTATACAGAGAAGCAATTAAACATAACCATTATTAAATGGTTTCTTGACATACTTGAGTAGTCTATTGGGTCAGGCTAAATAAATATATATCAGAGCTTAGGAGTGTGATTGAGGTAATTAACTCCAAAATAAGTCCAAATGCAACAGATGTTGCTAAGCTGTTAGAAACTGATACCCAAACTTAGACTTTTTGGTTGTGATCTTTCAGGAATTTTGAGAAAAAAAAAAGCTTTACAGTACAAGCAGCTAGAGATGTCAACAAGGGCTCATTTTAAAGTCCTCTTACTGCTAGCTAAGAATATATACAGGCATACCCCACTTTTAAGTACACAATGGGGTTTATTTACTAAAGCTGGAAAGTGCAAAATCAGGCTCACTTCTGCATGGAAACCAATGAGCTTCCAGATTTTATTACCAAAGCTTAATTGAACAAGCTGGTGTTAGAAGCTCATTGATTTCTATGGAGAAGTGAGCCTGATTTTGCACTTTTCAGCTTTAGTAAATAAACCCCATTGTGTACTTAAGTGGGGTATGCCTGTATTTATTTATTTTTATTTCAGTTACTTATATAGCGCCGTCAATTTACACAGCGCTTTTACATATACATTGTACTTTCACATTAGTCCTTACCCTCAAGGAGCTTACACTCTAAGGTCCCTAGCTCACATTCATACATACACATACTAGGGACAATTTAGACAGGATCCAATTAAACTACAAGCATGTCTTTGGAGTGCGGGAGGAAACCGGAGTACCTGGAGGAAACCCACGCAGGCACAGGGAGAACATGCAAACTCCAGGCAGGTAGTGTTGTGGTTTGGATTCGATATATATAAATACTTTATTACAATACAGGTGCACTTTAGGCACTTGAGTACCAACCTGTAATACCCCTTCTTTCTTTTGACTGTATTTAATAACCACTGGGTATTTTATTATTTCCTATATAAAGGAAAAAAATGTT
The DNA here is from genome assembly GCF_042186555.1 of Aquarana catesbeiana. NCBI lineage: Eukaryota > Metazoa > Chordata > Amphibia > Anura > Ranidae > Aquarana > Aquarana catesbeiana. Next base: position 286,003,988 of record NC_133326.1, read on the forward strand.
TCCCTTAATTTCTGTTGTAAAACATATCAAATAAAAATGCCAGCACAGCAGACAAATGCATCTGAATGACTCCTTTTGGAAAGGACACCCCAAGATAATCTATTTTGATTTTCTTTTGCAATGTTTTTTGGTAATGAAACATGCTGTGTGGGTAAAACATGGAGCTTGGTAATGGTGCACTAGACACAGCACATCATTAAGCTACAGGCCATATACAGATGCAGGAGGAGGTAAAAGGTTTAATGTAATGATCACATACCGTGGGGGGATGGAAATGGGAAGGTTAATGTGCAGGATTAGGGAGTTGAAGTGTTAATATACAGATCGAAAAGTGAGTGGAAATAAATTGTACAGGAAAGGAATGGTTAAAAAAGATCCCACAATCAGTTAAAATACATCACCTCTGAATCTCCTGCTTATCCCTTCATTCATGTCATTTTAATTCATAAAATACTACTTTCTCCCCTTCCTCTATTGTGACAGGATAGGGAGGAATCTCAGATGTAACCAGTAGTACTGTTTACATTTCTAATTACCGTGATTAGTTGTCACAGCGATCACAAGGTACAGAGCCAATCAGATCGGTTCTGCACAATGTGCTTTTCATTAATAGGTGCACTGCCCCAGGGTGTTTTCTAATCATAAACAGCACATCAGAAATAAACATCTTTTAACTCAATGTCAGTGGTGGCCCGTCCATACGGGGCGCAAGTGTTCTGCCCCCCTAATCCATGCGTCTGGCCACTAATCTACATGCAGGGCGCATGGATTTCAATGGGGATTTTTTTTAAGCACATGTTTAGAGCCAGAGGCTCTAATTGGCTTCAAAAAAGGGTGGGCTTGTGGTGCAGAGCACTGCATCCTAAGCCCACCCAGTTGTGTGATAATAGCAAATTAATATTCGCTATTGTCTTCCTGATTTTCCTTCCAACCAATCAGGAAGTGGGTCCTGAGACCCGATTGGCCGAGAGGAGAAGGGTTCGTATTGGCCCGCCGAGGAGGAGATGATGCAGGGGATGCCCCCGAGCAGGAGACACCGAGGAGGAGATGCAGAGCAGGAGACACTGAGCAAGAGACACGGAGGAGAAGACGAAGGCCTGTGTCCTAGATGGGGTAAGTGCAGGGTTTGCCGATTGATCGACTGAACGGGAGGGTGGGGGTTTTGACTGACGGATGGACAACTTGGTTACCCCCCCCAAAAATGGAGCACCAGCCGCCACTGCTCAATGTACAATACAGTAAAGCTATATTCAGTGAACCAGGGAGAATGATGGGAGGATCAAGAAGATTGACAATCCAGGATGTGTTTGCTTCCCACCAGGCTTTAGTGGACCAGTTCTCTGCAACAGAGCAACATTGAACAATGTGCACGGATGGAAAGGTAATAATGTATATTCTTCTTATACAGGTGTGTGCTTGAATTAAAACATTTTATAATGTGAAAGTGTTTTTTTCTTCAAAACATTTGTTTTTTGATGCTTATACATCTGAAAATGCAGAAAAATATGCCTGACCTGGAAAATCCCAAGAGTCTGCATGTGTATCAGTGTCATCTCAATGTATATATGTACTCTGCAATTTTTATAAATATACTGACTTATACTACTAAAGCATGCACTGTAAATTATGAATGTATTACATAACTAATACCATACATATAATTAAATAAATATGTTCATTGGTCTAAACAAACCATAGCAACCAGAGGAAAATACTAATATCATTTACCTTGGGGAAGAAAAACAAGAGGAAATAACTATCATATTTAAATTTTTGGGGAACAAGAGCTGTGCTATTATTGACATTTATTAATGACTTGTTGTTGCTTGTCAAATGTTTTACCATTGTAGTTAAGCGAAAGAAAACCTCATTCTCCCTAAAGTACTAGAGGAAGATTAATGATCTTGCCGTGCTGAGTATTAATCAGTCTCATTATAAGGGATCATAGAACAAGGAATAAACACTGAGCATCTGTGTGTTTTTTTAATGATCTGCTGCTGTTCATGTATACACTGCCTATATCCATTCTTTCCTCCACTCTCGTAATCAAAAGACTTTATTTTTCTGAATAAAGAGTGGTATTCTAGTTATTGTAAATTATCCAATGACATTTTGTTACAGACAGGCAACTAATTTACTGACTGTAAATGACAGAAGTAGGTAACATCTTACAATGTACCAAATATAGTACCATTATATAGAATTAAAAATTAGCAATTCAAATTTACGTCAGGAAAGAGTTAAAGTGATTAACAACATATATTCAAATTCAACACAAAAATATACAAGAGTATGAGGTCAACTGACCAAAAGACCCCTTTTACACTGGCAATGTCAGACCATATAGTATATATGCTTTTAGAGCACATTTCTAAACACATACAAATCTAGGTAATGATTTTTCAATGGCAGCTGGATGTTTACTTGCAAATTTTAGGTACATTCTATTTATCTGTGTTTAGAGAAAAAAGTTTCTATGTATCCAGAGTCAAATTAGAAACACTAAACCAAGTTTAAAGCAATACAGAAAAACTAAACATGGGATTTCCAGCATAAATTAGCAGCTGTATACTTCTGGCAGACTCCCGGTAGTGTTCCAGCCTATTGGTTCTGGATGCTCAACCCCACCATCTGCTGGACAGTGTTCATTACTTTGGAATGATCCTACTGCCGCTGCACATCTGATCCCATCAGTAGTGTTTATATTGGAAACTAGTACTCCATAGATACCCATTACTCCTTATTGTTTCTGGGTTTGAGATTTTGGTTTATGCTCTTTGCCTGCCACCTGCCAAGACCTTTTGTATGTTTTTGAGTTATGCCTGCACTCACCTTTTGTTTATTTCCGCTCTACGCATGTCTGCCACCGGTCTGGACCTCCAGTATATGCTTGATGTTCTGGTTCTGTCTGCATAAGTTGGTTATCACCATTTAGACAATCCTGATGGTTGCACTATAGCACTGTTTGCAGTTCAGCCTTCGCACCTTTGGCAGCTCTGGAAAATGCCAGACAGCCTGGGGGTTGTACCTTGGTGTGAGCATTCTGGCATCTGCCGATGACATGGAGCACACATCTCATTCCATGATACTAACTGAAGAAACCTCTGAAAGTTTGTATTTTCATATTTAAAAAGTAAACCAATGAACAGATTATTAGCAACATTCCTCCACTGTCTAAGCTAAAATCAGTCTTGTTCCGAAGACACATACAAAACTACTGCAAAAGAAAGTTTGTGTGTTGCTGCTAACCAGACATGGAGACGTAATCACAGAGGGGGGAATGTTTTGCTACACAAAGGACTTTGAAAATGAGGCATTCTTTTGTACTGAGATTCCTGCACCATCTTTTTGAGACACCGGGGTTGATTTACTAAAACTGGAGAGTGTAAAATCTGGTGCAGCTGTGAATGTCAGCCAATCAGCTTCTAAGTTCAGCTTGTTCAATGAAGCTTTGACAATAAAACCTGGAAGTTGATTGGCTACCATGCACAGCTGCACCAGATTTTGCACTCTCCAGTTTTAGTAAATCAACTCCACCCTGTCAGATTTGTTGGAACCTAGTACATACATTTGCACATACACAATCCAGGAGCATGCCTTACTTGTTGGGGGATTCTATGCATTCTCACATGCATGTGTTCTGGTGTGATGTTGTCAAGCATGTCTTAATGTGCCCACACAATCTGACTACTAAGCACACCAAAAAAGATTCAATGATCAGTCCCTATGTTCTGAGAACTCTTACCTGAAATTTGTGTTATATCCAGTATACAGTTATACTTCCTGTGTGACCAGATTGAACTGATTTGACATCTATTGCACTTTGCACCCTTGACTTGTGATTTAGGTGATCTTCCATTTCTGCTGACCTCACCTCTAATGTGTCTTGTAGTGATGTAGGGGGTCAATCGGAAGAGCCTCAATGTACAGAGGGGGGCCAGGAAGCTGACAGTCCTTACCTCTCTACTACTGCAGAGACTGACAGCAGAGACAACAGGAGATGTAAATATTTAGTGTTTTATTATAAGGTTTCACCACTGAAGGGTCAGAGAGTCCAAAACCAACTTTGCTGTGGGAACTTCTAATGTATTTATTTGTATTATAAAACATTTTACATATTCTTTTGAAAATTAATTAATCATTGAGATTATTTTAATTTTGTCCTTCATTAATCTAAACCAATTAGTGGTATGAGGCTAACAACAAGATGTTTAATACTCATTCTCACTTGCCAATATTTTATATGCTATCTTTCATAAAATAAGGTATGGAGAATACCATACTTTTCTATTACATTTGGGTTATTGATGTTCTAAAGGATATTTAAAGAGAATACCTCAGTTTGATTGAATTATGTTTATTTCTGGACAGGGATTATAAATAAAATAACAAGTAGCACTGGCAAGGTTTTGGTGCAATAATGCTAACAGCAATTTCTATCACAGGGGGTGAATTTTAAACCCAGAGCTTGGTCTAAAAATACAGCTTTGATAATAGGCTTTAGTAAATAGCATTTATGCTGTCTGCACATATTTTTGACAATACTTTTTTCCCAGCACATACAGCCACCCACTGTGACAATCACAGCTAGTGCTCAGACTAACAACAAACTGGAGTTTATTGCTTTAATTTTCCAAGCAAATTATAAGATGCTAAATTATAGAACAAATCAATATGTATGCAAAACTAGAGGGAGGCTAACTAAGCATGTTTATTACAGGAGGTAGTCTTCATCTCCCATGACTATGTTATATATTTGCTTTGTCATTTTCCAGCTTGCATGTAAACAGGTTAAAACAAATATAAAGGAAACAAATTGTAACATATGCTATTACAATTTTAAAAAGCAAATAAAAAATGTGTTCTGTGATTGTTTTGCCAATGAAATCTTATGAGACACCAGGGGAGAATTGTCTTCAAAATACTTCAGCATACACTTCTAGTGTCAAAGTAATATTACTTCCTTAGAGTTTTCAAGCTTAGCACATTATGTAAACATTCCCCAGTAAACTATTTGTTACTGTACATGGAGGAGCAGGGCAGTGCCTTGCCATCCCAGGTTACTGGGCTCTGTGTTTCTATTAATGCATACATTGTATAGAGAAATCTCTAGTCTCTACATACAAAGGTGGCTCTATGGCATGTTGCTTTAGAGCCACCCTGAAACAGGAAACCTAGGGTAGTGGTCATGACACCAGCTTAAACTGGAACATATACAAGGATCCAAAGATAAAGAACCTGCATATTCAGTAAGTGATTAAATCAGCTACTGAGAGCACTTAAATGTGAGGGTTTAATATCATATAAAAAACATCTTATGGTGAGGTCATTTTTTGTGAGTCAAAAATCTGTATGTTACATTTTTAGATGCCATGTATCTCATGTATTAGTATAATTAGAACCTTGTAAGCCTTTGATTTATGCGTATTTACCAATATACAGAAGGACATTTAGCTGGTTGGTCATTTTCCATTAGACACTAGAGTGTGTGTCATTTGCAAAATAAATACTGTATTTATTGGCGTATAACACTCACTTTTTTACCATGAAAATCGGGTGCAAATAGCGTGTGCGTGTTATACGCCAATACTTCAATTTTAGCTGCCTCGGAGGGGACAGGGAAGGGGCGGGACAAGCGCCGTCAGATTACGTCCAGTGAGAATCTCCTGTTTACTTGGCTGCCTCTGTAATAAGAAGGCCCGTCTCCTGGGCTGCCATTGGACCACTGTTCTGTCGATCATAGGAGATTCTCACTGTATGTAATCTGTCGGCGCTCATTGCGCCCCCCTCCCTGTCCCCTCTAGGCTGCAGATGGACATCGATCAGGCTGCATTGAAGGCAATGGTGAGGCTGCTGCATTGATGGCAATGGTGAGGCTGCTACATTGATGGCAATGGTAAGGCTGCTGCATTGATGGCAATGGTGAGGCTGCATTGATGGCAACGGTGAGGCTGCTTTGATGTGGACTGATGAGGCTGCATTGATGGCACTTGTGAGGCTGCAGATGGGCATTGATCAGGCTGCATTGATGGCAATGGTGAAGCTGCAGATGGGCACTGACACTTATTTTGCTTCAAAGTCCCTTATTTAAAATTTAAGTTTTTTTCCTGAAACTTCCCTCTTAAAAGGAATGTGCGTGTTATACGCCTGTGCGTGTTATACGCCGATAAATACGGTATATATTGCATAGCATCTAACTGACTTCCCTCCCAGTACCGGTATCCCTTTAATAGGGCCTGTATGCCTGGGGGGAGGAAGGGTTAGTCGATCATGTGACCATTGTGACTGGTGGTCACAGTGGTCAAACAATCAGCAGACGGTCCCACCATCTCCTGAACGCTAGTATAGACTGAGAGATGCCTTTGACAGATTTGTCACTGTGAAATAAGCACACTCTCAGCAGAGAAAGCTTTGCTGCCCATGGACGCATATGTGGGGCATGTGGACATTAATGTCCATTTTCTTTGCCGCTGCATATTTGCATCACATAGGCAGCAAGAGGTTAAGATTACTTAAGATTACTTAAAAATGTCACTATCTAGTTAATATTCTATGACTTTTGTAATGCATCTAGCTTAACCACTTCAGCACCGAAAGGATTTACCCACTTCCTGACCAGGCCATTTTTTAGGATATGGCACTACGTCGCTTTAACTCACAATTGCACAGTCATGTGACACTGTACCCAAACAAAATTGATGTCCTTTTTTTCCCCACAAATAGAGCCATGTTTTGGTGGTATTTGATCACCTCTGTGTTTTTTTTTGCGCTTTAAACAAAAAAAGAGCAACAATTTCCAAACAAAAACTAAATTTTTTACTTTCCGCTATAAAACATTAAAAAAAAATGTAAAAAAAACAATTGATTCATCAGTTTAGGCCGATATGTATTCTGCTACATATTTTTGGTAAAAAAAAAATCGCAATAAGTGTATATTGATTGGTTTGCGCAAAAGTTATTGTGTCTACAAAATAGAGGGTAGATTTCTTTATAAATTTTTTTTACTAGTAATGGCGGCGATCAGTGATTTTTAGCGGGACTGCAACATTGCGGCGGACAGATCGGACACCTAACTGACATTTTTTAGACTTGTTATGTTAATTCCTTTTCGGGTAATTTGTTATTTCTGTAGAGTGTCGATATTCGTTATATTGAATCTCGAATCATGTTGAATTCATTCGTTATATCTGCTATGATTTCTTTCGTATTAGTTGAAATTCGATATTTATGTATGTATATATTCGTGATAATGATTCGTAGTTTGGAAAGTTGTTTGTTTATTTAATCTATTAATACACACAATGACAATATCTCTTCTCCTCTGCTCAAATACAATACAACACCCTTCTCACTCAGTTCCCAGGAATGCACTTTGCCAGTAATCCAACCTCCAGAACAAAATTATTCAACTGATTGGGCTGTAAGATTTACTTTGAGTTGACCTTTTGTTTCATTAGATCTTTAACGAACTACCGAATCATGTCGAATTCATTAGTTATATCTGCTATAAATTCGATATTTATGTATGTATATTGATTCGTGATAATGATTTGTAGTTTGGAAAGTCGTTTGTTTATTGAATCTATTAACACACAATGACAATATCTCTTCTCCTCTGCTCAAATACAATACAACACCCTTCTCACTGAGTTCTCAGGAATGTACTTTGCCAGTAAGTGGTGTAGTGGTTAGCACTCTCACCTAGCAGCAATAGGATCGCTGGTTCAAATCCCATGACACCATCTGCCTGGAGTTTGAATGTTCTCTCTGTGCTTGCCTGGGGGTACTCCGGTTTCCTCCCACACTCCATAGACATGCTGGTAGGTTAATCAGATCCTTTCTATAAATTGGCCCTAGTATGTGTTTGTGAGTGCATCAGGACCCTGCTGGGCAAAGGACTTTGCTATATCAAGATGCAACTCAACTCATGATTTACTTTGAGTTGAGCTTTTGTTTCATTAGTTCTTTAACGAATTACCGAATCATGTCGAATGAATTCGTTATATCCGCTATAATTTCTTTCGTATTAGTTGAAATTCTTTGGGGTTTTTCGGACATTCGGATGCATCCGAATGTCCGAAAGATGCAAAATTTGGCAGAATTTCAATTTGTTATGAAACGAATTGCACATGTCTAACATTTTTTACACTTTTTTGGGAACCAGGGACATTATGCTAAAAATATGCACTGTTATTGTACTAATGACACTGAGTCAGCCAGACCCATTGATTGGCTCTCCCACTGGCCAATAGGAGCGCATGCGCGCCCACAAAATTGAGTTTACAAGCCGACGTACACCTACGACTATTCGCGTGAATGAGCCAACCTGCCGCAGTATAATCACGGCGGCTGGCCGGCAAGCGGTTAAGGAAAGTAATTAAGTGAGCAAGTTGGAACTGGTTTCTTGAGGCATCTTTCCACATTCTCATAACTGTAAATTCAGTCACGGAACTTTATGACAAAAATTTTATCTGTAGCTGACCTCCTTTTGACCTGCGTTTAGCCTGCTTCAAATGGGTTTGCATCCCTATAGGCTTGTATGGGAATAAAAAAATGTTTTTGATGCAAGTAAAAGCTCATCGACACAGAATCTTAAAATGCTGCCCTGTCTGTGTCTATAGCTGCAGACAGGGCAGCTTGAGAGTGAGCCCACATCAGTATCCCCATAGAAAGTGTCTTGCCAAAAAGGAGGACCCAAGAACACTGGCAGGGGACCCCAGAAGAAGAGAATTGGGGCTGCCCTGTGCAAAACCAGCAAGGGTAGAACGTTTCAGCATCTCCACTAGGGATGAGCCGAACACCCCCCGATTCGGTTCGCACCAGAATCTGCGAACGGACCGAAAATTCGCACGAACGCTAGAACCCCATTGACGTCTATGGGACTCGAACGTTCGAAATCAAAAGTGCTCATTTTAAAGGCTAATTTGCATGGTATTGTCCTAAAAAGGGTTTGGGGACCCGGGTCCTACTCCAGGGGACTTGTATCGATTAAAAAAAAACTTTTAAAAACGGCCGTTTTTTCGGGAGCAGTGATTTTAATGATGCTTAAAGTAAAAAAAAAAAAAAAAAAGTGAAATATTCCTTTAAATATCTTACCTGGGGTGTGTCTATAGTATGCCTGTAAAGTGGCGCGTGTTTCCCGTGTTTAGAACAGTCCCTGCACAAAATGTCATTTTTAAAGGAAAAAATCTTGTTTAAAACTGCTTGCAGGTTTAATGTAATGTCGGGTCCTGGCAATGAGGATGTAAATCAGTGAGACAAACGGCATGGGTACCCCCCAGACCATTACCAGGCCCTTTGGTTCTTGTATGGATATTAAGGGGAACCCCGCACCCAAATTAAAATAAGGAAAGGTGTGGGGCCAGCAGGCCCTATATACTCTGAACAGCAGTATACAGGCGGTGCAAACAAGACAGGGACTGTAGGTTTGTTGTTAAGTAGAATCTGTTTGTAGTTTTTAACGGGTACATTTTTAACGTGTTTAGCTCCAGCCAAAAAATCTTTTTTAAGCTTTTTGGAAAACATAGGGAAGGGTTATCACCCCTGTGACATTTGTTTTGCTGTCTTTCCTCCTCTTCAGAAGATTTCACCTCACTTTTTGTCCCAATGACAAATGTTTTTTGAAAATTTGGGGTTTTTTGTGGAACAAGGATTGGAAAGCATCAGTGGAAAGGAGAAATGTTTTTCCCATATTAACTCTTACAGGAGAGAATTTCCCTTCCTAGGGGTAGATTTCAACTCACTTCCTGTTGTCTCCTTCCGTTTGCAAGTAGGAGTCGTTTGTAAGTTAGATGTTTGAAAGTAGGGGCCTGCCCTATATACTCAGCAGAAATTTGGGCCTTAGGTGTTGTGGCCACAAGACTGTAAGCCCTCACAGGGCCCTGCTGTGAAATATTAGATCAAGAATTGTAATTACATGCCCCTGTTGAACAAGGGCAGAAAAATTGGGCCTTTGGTGGTGGTGGTGCCACAACACTGTAAGTCCTCACTAGCTCTTGGTGGGTGCAGAAATGGGCCCTGCTGTGAAATATTAGATCAAGAATTGTAATAACACGCCCCTGTTAAACAGGGGCTGAAAAATTGGGCCTTAGGCACTGGTGCTGGTGCCACAACACTGCAACACCTCACAGATACTCTAGTTGGAACGCAGAAATGAGCCCTGCTGCAAAGTATTGCATCAAAAATTGTAATTACAGGCCCCTGTTAACAAGGGGCTGAAAAATTGGGCCTTAGGCACTGGTGCTGGTGCCACAACACTGCAACCTCTCACAGATACTCTAGTTGGAACGCAGAAATGAGCCCTGCTGCAAAGTATTGCATCAAAAATTGTAATTACATGCCCCTATTAAACAGGGGCTGAAAAATTGGGCCTTAGGCACTGGTGCTGGTGCCACAACACTGCAACCCCTCACAGATACTCTAGTTGTAACGCAGAAACGAGCCCTGCTGCAAAGTATTGCATCAAAAATTGTAATTACACGCCCCTGTTAAACAGGGGCTGAAAAATTGGGCCTTAGGCACTGGTGGTGGCGCCCAGAACCAAAAATGTTCTTACAAGCTATCAGCGTGATGATTGAGGAGGAAGAGGATAATTACTCAGGGATAGTCTCTCAGCATCAGCATAGGCAGTCTTTGAAGGGATCTGAGATTTCCAAAAAAATTATTCGGTTACATCAGCATCAGGTGCTTGGTAGCTGGTGGTGATCCAAGACTGATTCATTTTTATAAAGGTCAGTCGATCAACCGAGTCGGTGGACAGACGCACCCTGTGATCGGTTACAAATCCTCCAGCAGCACTGAATGTGCGTTCCGAAAGAACGCTGGATGCAGGACAGGCCAGTAGCTCAATTGCATACTGTGCAAGCTCTGGCCAGTGATCCATCCTCAAGACCCAGTAACCCAGAGGATTTTCGGTGGGAAAGGTGTCCAAGTCAGATCTTGCCCCTAGGTATTCCTGCACCATGTAAAACAGACGCTGGCGATGGTTGCTGGAACCGATCATACCTTGGGGCTGCGGACCAAAAAATTGTCTGAACGCATTGGTCAGATGGCCACCTTCTCCACCACTCCTTCTTTGACTGACCGAAGCCTCAGCAACACATTGTCCAGAAACAGGAGTTTGTAACCTCCCAGTCTCTGGGAACGCGTTGCACAGACCTTTCTGCAAGGCCTCCCGAAGATGTTTCTTCCTCTGCTCCCTCTGCGATGGCAAAATAAGGTCCGCAACCTTACCCTTGTAACGTGGATCAAGGAGGGTTGCCAGCCAGTATTGGTCCTTCTCCTTGATACCACGAATACGTGGATCCTTACGCAGGCTTTGCAGGATCAGGGAGGCCATGCAGCGTAGGTTTGCTGAGGCATTCAGCCCGGAGTCCTCTGGGTCACTAAGGACGACATGGTCCGCAGCCACCTCCTCCCAGCCACGTACAAGTCCATTTGTTTCTTGGGACTGATCCCTTAAAGACTGCTGCTGATGCTGAGTGCCAGGCTCCACCTCCATACTGACACAATCTTCCTCCTACTCCTCCTCTTCCTGTGTGATCAGCGGGCATGCAGGAACACTGTCTGGATAAAGGGGGCCTTGAGAGCTAAGGAAGTCCTCCTCTTCCTGCCTCTGTTCTGCCTCAAGTGCCCTGTCCATTATTCCATGCAGCGTGTGCTCCAACAGGTGGACAAGGGGGACAGTGTCACTGATGCATGCACTGTCACTGCTCACCATCCTCATGGCCTCCTCAAATGGTGACAGGACAGTGCATGCATCCCTGATCATGGCCCACTGGGGTGGGGAAAAAAAAACAAGCTCCCCTGACCCTGTCCTGGTGCTATAGTCGCACAGGTACTCATTGATGGCCCTCTGCTGCATGTGCAGCCACTGCAGCATGGCCAACATTGAGTTCCACCTGGTGGGCATGTCACAGATTAGGCGGTTCTTGGGCAGGTTAAACTCATTTTGGAGGTCCGTCAGCCGAGCACTGGCATTATATGACCGGCGGAAATGCACACAGACTTTCCTGGCCTGCCTCAGGACATCCTGTAAGCCCGGGTACCTGCCCAAGAACCGCTGCACCACCAAGTTAAGGACGTGAGCCAAACAGGGCACATGGGTCATTTGTCCCTGTCGGAGGGCAGAGAGGAGGTTGGTGCCATTGTCACAAACCACCATTCCTGCCTTAAGTTGACGTGGCATCAACCACCTCTGAACCTGCCCCTGCAGAGCTGACAGAACCTCTGCCCCAGTGTGGCTCCTGTCCCCCAAACACACCAGCTCAAGCACCGCATGGCATCTTTTGGCCTGCGTACTTGCGTAGCCCCTTGAACGGCTACGGAGCACCGCTGGTTCCGAGGACAAAGCACAGGAAGAGGCCATGGAGGAAGAAGAAGAGGAGGGGGTGGAGGAGAGAGGTGTGTCACAATCATTAGCATTTTGGAGGCGTGGTGGCGGAACAACCTCCAACACTACTGCACCTTGTCCTGCATCCTTCCCAGCTGCCAGCAGAGTCACCCAATGCGCCGTGAAACTTAGGTAACGTCCCTGTCCATGCCTGCTGGACCATGAGTCAGCGGTAATATGCACCTTACCGCTGACCGCCCTGTCCAGCGAGGCATGGACATTGCCTTCCACATGCCGGTAGAGAGCAGGCAACGAATCGCCTTCCGTGAGAAAAAGTGGCGTTTGGGTACCTGCCACTGAGGAACCGCACATTCCACAACCTCACGGAAGGGGGCAGAGTCTACCAACTGAAAAGGCAGCAGTTGAAGTGCTAGCATTCAACCGCTGGGCATGTGGATGGCTGGGAGCAAACTTCTTTCGGCGGTGCAGCAGCTGGGGCAGGGAAATTTGCCTGGTACAATCTGACGTCGGTGTACCAAAAGCAGATTGCCCACAAGTACTTGGCTGTGACACACCTAATTCTACACCTTCATTCCTCTCAGTGCAGGTCTCAGAGAGGACTGAAGGTATAGTGGGGTTGGAGATCTCAGCTGATGAGGAGCAAGGAGAGGTCCTCTTTGTTCTTTGGTGTGGGTCTTTTAGATACGCTTGCCAACGAACTGCATGGCAGGTCAACATATGTCTGGTCAAGCATGTGGTACCCAAGCGGGAGATGTTTTGGCCACGCGAGATACGCTTGAGACATATGTTGCAAATAGCAGCGGTGCGATCTGATGCACTCGTCTCAAAAAAGGCCCGCACCAAAGAACTTTTTGAATAACGCGCAGAGACTGCAGCGCCCTGCACATGTGGAGCTTTGGGGTGTGATGCAGTCAAGGTGCTGCCCTTAGGCTGGCCCCTGGAGGGCATCCTGCCTCGTTGGTGATGTGCCGCCTCTTCCTCTCTCCTATCAGGCACCCATGTTGAGTCAGTGACCTCATCATCCCCTCCCTCCTCATCACTGGAGCAAACCTGGCAGTATGCTGCAGCAGGGGGAGCATGACTGCCAGATTGCTGTCCTTCTTGGGCACCCCCTCTGTCCGTGCTCACGTTACTGCCTTCATCGAGCTCAGTATCATCATTAGAGCCTTCCAAACGCTGGGCATCCTCCTGGAGCATGTACCCAACACTGTGGTCAAACAGTTCGAGGGACTCCTCAGGAGGACATGGTGGGGCTAGGGAAGGAGTCACTGATGACATTGAGCCAAGGGAAGAGGCCCCTGCTTTGCCAGACAAAGTACCCTGGGCATGGGTGAGAGAGGATGAGGAGGATGAGGACGGCTTGGTCATCCACTCGACCAAGTCTTCCGCATGTTGCGGCTCAACACGGCCAGCTGCCGAAAAAAAGGCCAAGCGTGTCCCACGGCCACGTACTGATGAGGATGCACCGTCTCCACGACCAGCACTAGACACAGAGCCTGCTTGCCCTCTCTTATTGGCTTGTGACTGTCTGCCTCTCCTTCTTGGCCTTCCAGACATACTAATGGCCTGTAGCTGCACTAAGCTGGGATATATATATATATATATATATATATATATATATTGTAATGTTTGGGGTATTTAGCTCAAGCGATAAATGCGTTTTTAGTGCAGTGAGTCCACCTCAGACAGGCATTATAGTTAAGGGCCTGGTAGCCCACGTTTATTAAACCGAAAAACAAAAGCAAAAAGGTCCATTCAGGATTCCCACGCAGGGGTTTAACTTCATTAAGCACTCCAAAAATAAGGAAAACATACCAAGCCACCTGGCCCTCTTGTCAGCAGTTCCTCTGCTTGCTCTCAACAGATTTGCCAATTCTTTACAGCCCCCTGGACTCACTGGCTTCCTCAGTCTCCCCAACTCTCAAGGCTGGCCAGCCTTTCCCAGTCCCTGGGCAAAGAATCCCCTTTACATAGGCTGCAGACTCCCACAGGGCAGACCACTCTCCAGACACAGGTCTGTCTTCACACAGCAGTAGCAACAAGCTACACACACTCCACCTTCCTCCACCCTCTGCTCTCACTAGCCCCTCGTTATATGGGCTGTGTGCACCTGGGCACACAACCTGCTGGCTCTCCATAAGACAAGGACACAGGGTTAGAGATCCCATCCCTTTTCCCAGTGACAGGGACTATTACATATCCCCCCCCTTTGTTTCGATCCGGAGGGAGGAACACCAGCACCCGTCATGGTTGGGACACCTCTGTGCTGGCTGTCAGCCACGTAGGCCCAACCTTTTTTTCGGGTGCGCTTCCAGGTACGTCCCACCCTGGATCTTAACAGGGTCCTACATTTCCCTATACTCCCCCCTTGTTTCGCACCGGAGGGAGGAACACATAAACCAGTCACTAAGAATGGGACACCTCTGTGCCAGCCATTCGCTGCGTAGGCCCATTTCTTTTTCCGGGTATGTTTCCACCAGCACTTCACCTTGAACCATGGGCTCCCACTAATCTCTCTATCCCTTCCACCTTCTGGCCACGGGATCCTCCTTTTCCCTCCCACAGACCTACTCTCCTGGGACTGTTGGGGACCCATTTCCATGAAATCTGTCAGGGACTGACCCCTCTCACTACCTGACGCAACACTAACCAACAACATCTGTTTATCAGGTTCACTAACCCCTGTGTGGTTACCCTTGGCAACCAAATCATCTGAGATCAACACCACATACTTCTGTTTAACCTCGATAGCAATGTTCCACAAGGGGTTATTTAATTCAATATTATCATCATCATCAAGACCTCTTGTCACCTGGTTTGCTAGGACAGGGTCTAGGGAGGGACCATCTACAGGCAAGCAGTTACTCCCTATGGGACATTCCCGCAGTTTCACATCGCTCCCTGTTGTCCAACACTCCAATAGCGACTGTCCTACCAACGCATATTTTGCGCCACATTTTTCCACACCAATCTCTTTAACCATTTCTGTGTCCATTGGTACCTCAACCAATACCTCTGAGTTGTCCGACAGTGCTCTACAGTGCTTCTCATACACTTTTTCATTACAGTTACCAACACTGCCATTTCCTGTCAAAGTGTCTCCGGGTACCTCAAACTGCACCTCCCTGCGAGTGATGGATTGAATTCCCACTACTGCTGCGTCTTTTCCGGGCCCTTCCCTTTCACGAGGTCTAGCGGGTGAGACAGCACACGCGCCATGTACCAACCACTGCTCAGCTGCACCTCGGATCGCACCAGCAGGAATGCACCTCATCACACCAGCATACGGAGAGACTTCTACTATGTCTATCATTTCTGATTCCTTTAGCAGTTCCCCTGAACGCCTTCCGCACATAACTGTCGCTGGAAGCATTCTCGCAGAGAACTGCGAGACCACTTTCTGCAAAAGTAACCAACATTGCAGTAACCAATTTTTATCAACCTTGCTTAACATCGCCTGTACCACGTGTCTCCACTGATTGGTACTACGCAGTACCAGGTCGCCCATCTGCGGTGGATACATGCAGGTATACAGCGGAAAGATTTTCACCAATTCCAACAACATCTCAGTTATTTCTAGACATGCCACATCTAAACACAGAACTCTAGGGACTTTTCCCTTACTAACGACGTGGAGGGGCTCATTTGCTAAAGCTTGAGAGGCTGAGACACTCAAAGAGACCTCCACCTCAGAGGCCACTGACAAAACTTGCGGCTCCCAATGAGCACCGCTAAATGCATGTGTCACACTCATTGTCTCATTTTCAGCAACACTGAGCCCTTCCAAGTCCCTATCCATTATCCCATCATCCTGGCACTCAACATGACTCATCTCTTTTGCTGTGGACAAAACTTCTGCTATATATCCGCCCTTTTCCGATCCTTCCGCCTGGAGGGGGTTAAGTTCTGCAACAGCCAACGCACCTGTGTCTACTGGCTTTTCAGCCTCTCCATTTGTCACAGCAGCAATAGTGTCCAGCTTACTATTACCTTCAGAAATTTCTTTCCACCACGCTATCACCTTAATGGCGAGACTATCCCAGTCTATCCTGTCTGTGCTCCAGTCATCAGCACTCTGTAGCACTGCTCCCTCTGCCCATGGAGACACAGGTGGACAGAGTGGTTTAGCAGCAGACAATCTGCACCAGTCACTGTCAACCACATCAGATTGTGAAAATACATACTCCCTCATTTGAGCTATTTTCCCATTGTTTTCCACCTGAGCAGTATCAGAGCTGTCCTGGAGCCCCGCCGGCTCCAACACTGGGAGTCCTCCTGAGATTTCCTGGGACAACTCTGCTGCACTACCTGTGGTTACCATGGGAGACACCAAACCATCAACATTGTCAGTAATACACTTTTCAACATCATCATTACTTTTGAATACATCACAATAAGTACATGTATCATCAGCCATAGACATAGCAGTGTTATAAGCTTTAACAGGCTGTTTTTGGTCAGAACACACAGCACCCCGTGTAACGCTCAGCACACCACCCTTCCTCTCCAAAGGCATTCTTTTGCCCACTAGGGCGGCTCCACAGTTGTCCTGGGAAACCATGTGCCTCACCACTGCGGGCTCCTGGGAGGTTTCCCTGGGCATCTCTGTAGCACCTGTCACTAGGGAACCTGGCACACAAACTGAATTGGTCACCCCTAGGTTACCACTTCCAGCACTCTGGTGGATTACACCAGGTACATACAGAGTCCAGTCTTTTTGAGTTCTTAACCTTGCTGCAGGTTGAGCTTCAACCTGTGTCTCCCCACTACTCGGGGTAGCAAACTGCAGCAAGTCCATTTTTACCACTTCTGCTGATCTCCCAGCCGGATATACTCCCACTTCACTGGGATCAGTCCCGCAAACTGCAACAGTCTTACCATAATCTGTAGCAGGTAACTCTGGCTTCATTTGAGTACGTTGTCTATCCTTTATCGCACTTTTACTGACTAACTCTCCCTGGTGGCCATGGGATGAAACTGCAGCAGCCACTTCTGACTCCTTAGCACCCCCTGCAGGCACAACAGGTACTTCCTCACTGTTGCCAGAGGTGACTGAAAATAGGTTTGCACAAAAATCTGGGCTTGCAGACAAAGACTTCTGCCCAGTAACCACATCTCCAGGCATGTTCCATAACCTGGGACAAGAAAAAATTTCATGCCCCAGTTGACCACATTCCAGGCATGGTACATTTTTACACATATCTTTAATGGGATGCCGCTCCACATCTCCACTGTATCTCCTCCTTCCGGTTAACACCCGATCCCTTGTTGCTAAGGGAGATGGCACTCTTCCAGCTGTACTTTGCTGACTCTCCCAAAAGCAGCGACTTTGCGCTCCTTGAAGCATTGTTGCTTTAAACATGCCACGATCCTCTGTCGGCAATACGTTTCTCGCGTAGTCCACAGACTTGACATCACTGCCATTGCTACGGGCAACCACATACTTGTCAAACTTCTGATAAGCCTTTTGGACACTCCTGGGACTTAAATCAGGCTTTCTAAACATTGTTGCAGACCTCTGTCTGGCCGTGTCGCCTTGTATTGGAGACTGAGACAAAGGGCACTTGGAGATAACATGCCCCCACTCTCTGCACCGAAAACAGCGCTCTTGCTTCAGAGCCTTGACAGGGCTTCCCAAATTGCATCCTCTTGTAAGCTTGGGACTTTGCACCTTAACAGCTGGCCTGCTTGCACCAGCGTTGCCAGGGGCAACAGCATGCACTTCCCCTTTAAGTGTAGCAAAAAACAGTCTGCAATATTCTCCGGCAGGCTCAAACTCTTGCTTCATCTCTGCAGTCACTCCACCACACTTTTGCGCTTTCCAGCAAAAAATGAAGCACTGTTACTTTAAAGCAAGTTGCTTTTCACTTCATGCAAGCTTTCCTCACCTGCACAGTGCACACACAGATTGTGCTGTCTCATGCACACAAACACAGTTCATCAATTTAACTTCTGCGCAATGCAGTTTGCCTGGCTGCCACACACCGCTAGCAGCAATTCCTGAAATGACTCACTACTGGCGCAGAGACCCGGACTTCACCGTCTGTCTGCCCGCATTCGAACACCACTTGTAATGTTTGGGGTATTTAGCTCAAGCGATAAATGCGTTTTTAGTGCAGTGAGTCCACCTCAGACAGGCATTATAGTTAAGGGCCTGGTAGCCCACGTTTATTAAACCGAAAAACAAAAGCAAAAAGGTCCATTCAGGATTCCCACGCAGGGGTTTAACTTCATTAAGCACTCCAAAAATAAGGAAAACATACCAAGCCACCTGGCCCTCTTGTCAGCAGTTCCTCTGCTTGCTCTCAACAGATTTGCCAATTCTTTACAGCCCCCTGGACTCACTGGCTTCCTCAGTCTCCCCAACTCTCAAGGCTGGCCAGCCTTTCCCAGTCCCTGGGCAAAGAATCCCCTTTACATAGGCTGCAGACTCCCACAGGGCAGACCACTCTCCAGACACAGGTCTGTCTTCACACAGCAGTAGCAACAAGCTACACACACTCCACCTTCCTCCACCCTCTGCTCTCACTAGCCCCTCGTTATATGGGCTGTGTGCACCTGGGCACACAACCTGCTGGCTCTCCATAAGACAAGGACACAGGGTTAGAGATCCCATCCCTTTTCCCAGTGACAGGGACTATTACAATATATATATATATATATATACTGATACTGCAGCTAGCAAAATCAACTGCCTGCCTGTAGTATGAGAACACCACCAACCTTCTACAGGTAGCTTTAGCTGAACACTGTGCAGAGCTCGCAAAAAACTAACTTGTAGCTTTTTTAGCTGCCTGCGGTAGTGATAGGATCAGGAAAACACCACCAACCTTCTACAGGTAGCTTTAGCTGAACACTGTGCAGAGCTCGCAAAAAAATAACTTGTAGGTTTAGCTGGACACTGTGAGGAGGATGCACCACACTAACTTGTAGTTTTAGCTGAACACTGTGAGCAGGACGCACCGCACTAACTTGTAGGTTTAGCTGAACACTGTGAGGTGGACACACCGCACTAACTTGTAGTTTTAGCTGAACACTGTGAGGTGGACGCACCACACTAACTTGTAGTTTTAGCTGAACACTGTGAGCAGGACGCACAGCACTAACTTGTAGTTTTAGCTGTACACTGTGAGCAGGATGCACCGTACTAACTTGTAGGTTTAGCTGAACACTGTGAACAGGAAGCACTGCACTAACTGTAAATAGTCTAGCTGCCAGACTGTGGTACTAATAGGATCAAAAGAACACCAGCAATTTTCTTCAGGTAGCTGTAAATACTGTAACAAGACAAGCCTGCCTGTCAGTAAGAAGATAACAGGAACGGATCTAGCTGAACACTGTGAGCAGGACGCACTGCACTAACTTGTAGCTTTAGATGAACACTGTGCAGAGGTCTCACTACACTAACTTGTAGGCTTAGCTGAACACTGTGAGCAGGACGCACAGCACTAACTTGTAGTTTTAGCTGAACACTGTGAGCAGGACGCACCGCACTAACTTGTAGGTTTAGCTGAACACTGTGAGGTGGACGTACCCCACTAACTTGTAGTTTTAGCTGAACACTGTGAGCAGGACGCACTGCACTAACTATAAATAGTCTAGCTGCCTGACTGTGGTACTAATAGGATCAAAAGAACACCAGCAATTTTCTTCAGGTAGCTGTAAATACTGTAACAAGACAAGCCTGCCTGTCAGTAAGAAGATAACAGGAACGGATCTAGCTGAACACTGTGAGCAGGACGCACCGCACTAACTTGTAGGTTTAGCTGAACACTGTGAGGTGGACGCACCACACTAACTTGTAGTTTTAGCTGAACACTGTGAGCAGGACGCACTGCACTAACTGTAAATAGTCTAGCTGCCTGACTGTGGTACTAATAGGATCAAAAGAGCACCAGCAATTTTCTTCAGGTAGCTGTAAATACTGTAACAAGACAAGCCTGCCTGTCAGTAAGAAGATAACAGGAACGGCTCTAGCTGAACACTGTGAGCAGGACGCACCGCACTAACTTGTAGGTTTAGCTGAACACTGTGAGGTGGACGCACCACACTAACTTGTAGTTTTAGCTGAACACTGTGAGCAGGACGCACTGCACTAACTGTAAATAGTCTAGCTGCCTGACTGTGGTACTAATAGGATCAAAAGAACACCAGCAATTTTCTTCAGGTAGCTGTAAATACTGTAACAAGACAAGCCTGCCTGTCAGTAAGAAGATAACAGGAACGGATCTAGCTGAACACTGTGAGCAGGACGCACTGCACTAACTTGTAGCTTTAGATGAACACTGTGCAGAGGTCTCACTACGCTAACTTGTAGGTTTATCTGAACACTGTGAGGAGGACGCACAGCACTAACTTGTAGTTTTAGCTGAACACTGTGAGCAGGATGCACCGCACTAACTTCTAGGTTTAGCTGAACAGTGTGAGGAGGACGCACAGCACTAACTTGTAGTTTTAGCTGAACACTGTGAGCAGGATGCACCGCACTAACTTCTAGGTTTAGCTGAACACTGTGAGGTGGATGCACCACACTAACTTGTAGGTTTAGCTGAACACTGTGAGCAGGACGCACCCCACTAACTTGTAGGTTTAGCTGAACACTGTGAGCAGGACGCACCCCACCAACTTGTAGTTTTAGCTGAACATTGTGAGCAGGACGCACTGCACTAACTGTAAATAGTCTAGCTGCCTGACTGTGGTACTAATAGGATCAAAAGAACACCAGCAATTTTCTTCAGGTAGCTGTAAATACTGTAACAAGACAAGCCTGCCTGTCAGTAAGAAGATAACAGGAACGGATCTAGCTAAACTGAATACAGTGTATAGATATATATATATATATGCAACACCTGGGATGCATATATATACACAATACACTGTAAGTGCAGCTAACTGACTGACTGTTCTGCCTAATCTATCTAACTCAAATCAAATGACACTGTCTGTCTCTCTCTCTCTCTATCTATGAACGCCGGAACACACACTACACAGGGCCGCCATGTAGGCGGCCTTATATAGTGTGGGGCGTGTGCTAAATCCCCTGAGCCATAATTGGCCAAAGCCTCCTTGGCTTTGGCCAATTACGGCTCTCTGTTCAGACGGCGCTGTGATTGGCCAAGCATGCGGGTCATAGTTCATGCTTGGCCAATCATCAGCCAGCAATGCACTGCGATGCCGCAGTGAATTATGGGCCGTGACGCGACACACGAATTTGGCGCGAACGGCCCATATCGTTCGCAATTTGGCAAACGGGCGAACAGACGATGTTCAAGTCGAACATGGGTTCGACTCGAACACGAAGCTCATCCCTAATCTCCACACTGTTCCTTGTTGCTAAAATAAGAATATGATTTGGTTTATAATCTACAGTATATGCAGATGATATGAGCTGTGTATACAGTATTTTGTCTACATAAATTTATTTTGTTTTTCAAAAGATTTTAATTCCTAACATTCTTATTATATACTACCTATGGTTGGCTTTACGGAAACCTAATAAGTTAATAAAATGTTTCATCTCTATATTACAAGATAGCATGTATAAAATTAATAGTGCATCTACTGTATGTTAAAAAAGTTAAATTGCATATTTATTTCCCCATGTATTTCAATTATTTTTAGACTACTTATATTTATAAACATGTATTAGTTTATAAAATACTTATATTCATAAAAATGATCTTGAAGTTTGTAAACTTACTTTGTGAAAAGATTCCCACCTGTTAAATCGCTGCATGGTCTTGGCCAACATGCTGCAGCTCAGTTTCAGGGTGTTGGCAATCTTCTTATAGCCTAGGGCATCTTTATGTAGAGCAACAATTCTTTTTTTCAGATCCTCAGAGAGTTGTTTGCCATGAGGTGCCATGTTTAACTTCCAGTGACCAGTATGAGAGAGTGAGAGCGAAAACACCAAATTTAACACACCTGCTCCTCATTCATACCCAAGACCTTGTAACACTAACGAGTCACATAACACCGGGGAGGGAAAATGGCTAATGGGCCCAATTTGGAAATTTTCACTTAGGGGTGTACTCACTTTTGTTGCCAGCGGTTTAGACATTAATGGCTGTGTGTTGAGTTATTTTGAGGGGACTGCAAATTTACGCTGTTATACAAGCTGTACACTCACTACTTTACATTATAGCAAAGTGTAATTTCTTCCGTGTTGTCACATGAAAAGACATAATAAAATATTTACAAAAATGTGAGGGGTGTACTCACTTTTGTGAGATACTGTAGATGAAAATCATTGAGAAAGACAGCATGGGTCCCCCCCCAGCCCATTGCCTTGGGTCTGGTATGGATATTAAGGGGAACCCCGCACCCAAATAAAAAAAAAAAAAATGGCGTGGGGGGGGGGCCCAGGCAGCATATACTCTGAACAGAAGTATATATATACTATACGGCCAGCCCTATATACTCTGCAGAAAATTGGGCCTTAGGTGTTGGTGGTGCCAGAACACTGTAAACAGGGGCAGAAAAATTTGGCCTTTGGTGGTGGTGCCACAACACTGTAACCCCTCACAGTTACTCTTGGTGGGCACAGGAACGGGCCCTGCAGTCAAATATTAGATCAAGAATTGTAATTACATGCCCCCGTTAAAGAGGGGCAGAAAAATGGGCCTTTGGTGATGGTGGTGGTGGTGCCACAACACTGTAAGCCCTCACAGTTACTCTTGGTGGGCGCATGAACAGGCCCTGCAATCAAATATTAGATCAAGAATTGTAATTACATGCCCCTGTTAAACAGGGGCAGAAAAAATGGGCCTTTGGTGGTGGTGGTGCCACAACAGTGTAAGCCCTCACAGTTACTCTTGGTGGGTGCAGGAACAGGCCCTGCTGTTAAATATTTGATCAAAAATTGTAATTACATGCCCCTGTTAAACAGGGGCAGAAAAATTAGGCCATAGGCAGTGGTGGTGATGCCCTAAACCAAAAATATTGTTGGAAGCTAACATCATCAAGATTGAGGAGGAATAGGATAGTCACTCAGCATAGGCAGTTTTCAAGGGATCCCACATCCATAGAAAATCAATCAGTTACATCAGCATCGGGTGCTTGACAGCTGCTGCTGATCCAAGACTGATTCATTTTTATGAATGTGAGCCTATCACCAGAGTCTGTGGACAGGCACATTTTATGATCCGTTACAAACCCTCCAGCAGCACTGAATGTGCGTTCAGAAAGAATGCTGGATGCAGGACAGGCCAGTAGCTCAATTGCATATTGAGCAAGTTCTGGCCAGTGGTCCATCCTCAAGACCCAGTAACCCAGTGAATGGTCTGTTGGAAAGGTTTCCAAGTCTGCTCTTGCCTCAAGATATTCATGCACCATGTAATGCAGATGCTGGCGATGGTTGCTTGAACCGATCAGACCTTGGTGCTGGGGACTGAAAAATTGTCTAAAGGCATCGGTCAGCCAGCCACCTTCTCAACCATTCTTCCTTTGACTGAACGAAGCCTCAGCAACATGTTGTCCAGCACCAGGAAATTGTAACCTCCCAGGGTCTGGAAACGCATTACACAAACCTTTCCTCCTGAAGATGTTTCATCCTCTGCTCCCTCTGCGAAGGCAGGATGAGTTCTGCAACCTTACCCTTGTAACCTGGATCAAGAAGGATTGCCAGCCAGTAATGATCCCTCTCCTTGATACCACTAATCCTAGGGTCCTTTTGCTGGCTTTGCAGAATCAGGGAGGCCATGCAGCGTAGGTTTGCAGACGTATTCAATTGTGAGTCCTCTGGGTCATGGAGGATGACTTTGTCAGGAACTACCTCCTCATAACCACGTACAACTCCTTGGGTTTCTGGGGACTGAGAACCATCCCTTGAAGACTGCTGCTGAGTGTTATCCTCTACATCAATGCTGACACAATCCTCCTCTTCTTCCTGTGTGTTTGGCGGGCCCACAGGAATGCTATCTGGTTAAAGGGGGCTTTGAAAGGTAAGGAAGTCCTACTCTTCCTCCCGCTGTTCTGCCTCAAGTGCCCTGTTCATTATTCAAAGAAACATGTGCCCAACAGGAAGACAAGAGGGACAGTATCACTGATGCATGCATTGTCACTGCTCACCATCCTCGTGGCCTCCTCAAATGGTGACAGGACAGTGCATGCATCCTTAAACAGTAGCCACTGGCGTGGCGAAAAAAAGCCAAGCTCCCCTGACCCTGTCCTGGTGCCATACTCACACAGATACTCATTGATGGCCCTCTGCTGCGAGTGCAGCTGCTGCAGCATAGCCAATGTTGAGTTCCACCTGGTAGGCATGTCACAAATGAGGCAGCTGGTGGGCAGGTTGCATTCCCTTTAAATGTCAGCCAGCCAAGCACTGGCATTGTATGACTGGTGGAAATGACCTCAGGCTTTTCTGGCCTGCCTCAGGAGATCCTGTAAGCCGGGGTACGTGCTCAAGAACTGCTGCACCACCAAATTCAGGACGTGTGGCAAACATGGGACATGGGTCAAGTGTCCCTGTTGGAGGGCGGAGAGAAGGTTGGTGCCATTGTCGCATACAACCATTCCTGGCTGAAGCTGGCGTGGCGTCAACCACCTCTGAGCCTGCCACTGCAGAGCTGACAGAATCTCTGCCCCAGTGTGGCTCCTGTCCCTAAGCAGACCAACTCAAGCACCGCATGGCATCTTTTTGCCTGAGTGCTTGCATTGACCCTTGAACACCTACGGAACACCACTGGTTCAGAGGAGAAATCTACAGAAGAGGCCATAGAGGAAGAAGAAGAGGAGGGGGTGGAGGAGAGAGCTGTGGCAGAATCACCACTAGCATTTTGGAGGTGTGGTGGCGGAACAAGCTCCAACAACACTGAACCCTGTCCTGCATCCTTCCCAGCTGCTAGCAGAGTTACCCAGTGCGCTGTGAAGGAAAGGTAACGTCCCTGCCCATGCCTGCTAGACCATGAGTCAGCGGTAATATGCACCTTACTGCTGACCGCCCTGTCAAACGAGGCCAAGACATTGCCATCCACATGCCGGTAGAGAGCTGGAATGGCCTTCCATGAAAAGAAATGGCGTTTTGGAACCTGCCACTGAGGTACAGCACATTCCACAAATTCACAACAGGGGACAGAGTCTACCAGCTGAAAAGGCAGCAGTTGCAGTGCTAGCAATATGGCCAAGCTAGCATTCAGACTCTGAGCATGTAGATGGCTGGGACCAAATTTCTTTTTATGGTTTAGCAACTGGGGTAGGGAAATTTGCCTGCTAAAATCAGATGGAGGTGTACTGATGGCAGATTGGCTGCAAGTACTTGGGACACCTATTGCTATACTTTTATTCCTCTCAGTGCAGGTTTTTGAGAGGACTGGAGGTATAGTGGGGTTGGAGATCCATCAGCATGTACCCGACACAGTGGTCGAATAATTCGGGGGACTCCTCCGTGCATGATGGTGGGGCTACGGAAGGAGTGACTGTGGACAAGGATCCGGTGGAATAGGCCGCTTTGGCAGCTGCATTGGAAGGCAAACTACTCTGAGCCTGAGTGACAGAGGATGAGGAGGATGAGGATGGCTGTGTTATCCACTCCATCGACTCTTCTGCATGTTCTGGCTCAATAACACGGCAAGCAGCAGAAAAAAAGGACAAGTGTGCCCCACAGCCACCTGCAGAGGATGCACCATGTCCATGACCAACACTGTTGACTGTATACACAGAGGCTGCTTGGCCTCCTTTAGTGGCCTGTGAGTGTTTGCCTCTCCTTGGTGGCCTTCTGGACATGATGTATATTTTGTTTTGCAACACCACAATGCACAGCATTGTGTACTGTTTACACCACCAAAAAAGTAGTAGAAACTGCACTACGGCTGCACTGTTTTGTGTACTGTGTACACCACCAGAAAAGTAGTAGCAACTACACTACGGTTGCACTGTATTGTGTGAGGAAGTTTACCGCTCACAGGTAATTACCTCTCCTAGGTTCAGCTGTTTCCACAATCAAGCAGGGGGCAGGCTCTGTTTGCAAAAAAAAAAAATAAAATAAATAGCTGGATAGCCGCACTCAAAAAAAATCACCTTTATTGTATAAAAATGGATATCAAAGCATCACAAATGGGTACAGACTAACCGTACAGCGGCTGACGCGTTTCACACCAGGCACGGTGCTTAGTCATAGCTAGATGCTACATATACAAACAGACATATATATACAATTTAAACAATTTAACCTAATGGCCAAAACATGTGTACCATTAGTGGTCACGTTGAAAACACCTGTGAGCATCTAGAATCTACATGATCACCACTAAACAAAAGAGTGCCCCCCCACTGGAGAAACTATATATATAAAAATAAAAAGAATTTTTACCAGAAAAAAGACACCAAGTGCAACAAAACATACCATAATCGTATAAAATGATCCCATGTGTAGTACATGTGTATTGTGTACTGTGTACACCACTAAAAAAGTAGTAGCAACTGCACTACATTTGCACTGTACTGTGTACTGTGTACACCACCAAAAGTGTAGTAGCAACTGCACTACGGCTGCACTGTATTGTGTAATGTGTACACCACCAGAAAAGTAGTAGCAACTGCACTACAGTTGCATTGTATTGGGTACTGTGTACACCACCAGAAGTGTAATAGCAACTGCACTACGGCTGCAGTGTATTGTGTAATGTGTATGCCACTAGAAAAGTAGTAGCAACTGCACTACGGTTGCACTGTATTGTGTACTGTGTACACCACCAGAAGTATAGTAGCAACTGCACTATGGCTGCACTGTATTGTTTAATGTGTACACCACCAGAAAAATAGTAGCAACTGCACTACGGTTGCAGTGTATTATGTACTGTGTACACCATCAGAAAAGTAGTAGCAACCGTACTACAGTTGCACTGTATTGTGCACTGTGTACACCATCAGAAAAGTAGTAGCAACTGCACTATGGTTGCACTGTATTGTGTACTGTGTACACCACCTGGAATCCTGCAGATGCGGAATGTATATATATATATATATATATATATATATATATATATATATATATATATATATTAGACTGACTGTATATTTTAGATACACTGCCTGAAGTAGATTAGAAATAGTACACCACGGAATGCACTGTAGAATGTAGATCTAGGCTACACTGACTGGATGCTGCAGAGTATATATACTGTGTATATATTTATCAAATACACTACCACTAACCGTATAACCTGCCTGCTTAATCTAAATCACACTATCTTTCAGTCCACACCAACAACACTACACAGGGCCGCCGTATAGGCAGCCTTATATAATGTACCCTGCCTTTGGCCAATTATGGCTCTCTTAGCAGAGGGTGCTAGGATTGGCCAAAGCATGCAAGTCAGGTGCATGCTTTGGCCAATCTTCATACAGCAATGCACTGCGATCTCTGATCTATGGTGCATTATGGGGCATTCCATGGGTGGTCGAATTCCCCATGAACGCCCCATAATGTTCGACCCAAACATCGAGCTCATTCCTACTCACAACATGAGTTTTCAAGTAAGCTAAAATTGCATTGTCTATAATAAATATTTATATGGCTGTTACAATGCTGATATTACAAAATGAGAGTGTATGCTGTGACTATAAATCTCCATTACCTGTACTATACCTTCACAAAAAGTACTAAACTAATAGTGACACATTTTAGAAGGAAAAGCAGTATAAAAACAACATAAAATGTGAACATGTGTGTGTATGTAAATCCAGCAATGCACTGTAAACTTTTGCTAGTACAATTTCTGCAGCACTAACCAACGATAATAAGCAGTTAGGACAAGTCAGCTTTTTTTTTACTAGTGCAGCATGCAAATAATGTAGTTTCTGGTGTATAATTACTGGTGACATTTGCAACAAATATCTGTGCCTAAACATGCTGACTTTTTGCTGTTTTCACATCTCTTTTTATATTTCAGCAGAAATTAGTGGAAATATTGGTTCATAGCTTTACACAAGATTATATAGACTCAGAGAGTCTCGTGAAACAGAACCAATTTTAGCTTGAAAAGAAGAAATTGCATGATTCAGGCAGTAATGTCACAGGTTTGATGAGTGAGAGCATATCTTGGTACCGTTTTATCCCAAGACAATTACACACAGTCCAAAGAAATCTGGGTTGCTATAACAACTTTATGTAGTATGAAAAAATGTCAGCATTTGTTCGCCCTGTTTATTTGTTCTTTTCAAGCAGAAAGAATTGTGTTTCCATAGATCAGTTTAATTGTACTGTAAGTGTTCTTTATTTAATGCCCTCCACTGCTTCAGTGGGAATTCCCTAACATTTTACACTCATGTAGCATGTTTCACATTTTATTGTTCATATAATTCCTACTTTTATTAAAATATTTGGATGTGATGCATCATTCCATGGATAGTCTCAAATGTTCCAGATGTGGGCTAGAAATTAAATTTTTTAACTATTCATATACTATATTATTTTTAATAAAAAATATATTTTCTTAACTATTTTTTTAACTAAAATTTTGATTTCTTAATCTTATTTTTTTGTCCCCAACATCAATTTTGCTCCTTGATCTGTTTTTTTTTTTTTTGCTTTATATATAAACATTATTTCCACTGGTTGTAAAAAATTCTGAAATACAAACGAAGCAAAAAAAGTTCCACCGCTCAGGTAGGTCTGGATCAATGAGTGAAAGAACGGGTTTGAATCCTTCAAAGAAAAGAGTCCCAGGTGCTGGCTGATGCAGGGTGGAGCAAAAGTAGACTAAAAGAGCTTGATACCGCACACCGGACAGGATGAGTGCCTTTATTATTAAAAAGCTGGATCACAAGGTATACAAGACACTACAGCAGAGATGTACAGAAATCACTTGACGCGTTTCGCACTCACAACGGGTGCTTACTCATAGCTCCCGTTGTGTAGTGCTGTAGTGTCTTGTATACCTTGTGATCCAGCTTTTTATTAATAAAGGCACTTGTCACCCTTTCCGGTGTGCGGCATCCAGATCATTTCGTCTACTTCTGTAAAAAATTCTCTTTGAATGTCAATGCTTATATTGAAAATATATTGTGATGCAGTCCAAATACGTATAATAAAAATGAACAATGATGTTACAGGGAACTCTATCCCAGAATTCATTGTTCACACCAAACTGCAGAGAACTGGAAATTTCAAATAGACGTTTCAGCAGATGGGAAGGAGAAGCATGCTTCTGTTTTCTCTCCGCTGCCGACAATGCTGGATCAGATGCTGTGGAACATCTTCAGACTTGGATCCTGAAAATCTAAAAATGAAAAAAGACAATTACACTTATTTTTTGTGAGGTGCCTTTTTTCTTTCAACAATTTCACTTGTACACAGAACCCCCAAAACCAGTTTATATTCATATTCATACTCATATTCTGACACCATCTGCCAGAAATCATACCCCATGATTATGCCCCGTTTCAGTACTATGGATAGCAATGACATCAGATAAGTGAAAGGGTTCCTGTCCTTTAACCAACTCAATACCAGCATGTTTTACCTCGCTTTTTTCCCAGGCTATTTTTCATTGCTGCCATAGTTTCATTAAAAATTACCCAGTCATGTCAAACTGTAACCAAATCATTTTTAAAGAGATAGAGCTTTCTTTTGGTGGTATTTAACTGCTTGCTGACCAGCCTCCGCAGTTTTACTGTGTCAGAATGGCACAGCTGGGTTGTTTCGCCTTTTGGCCACTAGGGGCATGCAAGCGATGCGATTCGAGTGTCTGGCGGGCGTGATGACCACCAGGCTCCCACGATCGCTCATGACAGAGCGAGAACGGAGATCTATGTGTGTAAACACACAGATCCCGGTTCTCTCAGAGGAGTAGAGACAGATTGTGTGTTCATACTATGTATGAAGACCGATCTCTCTCTCCTCCTAGACAATCCTATCCCCCCTAAATATGAGATATGAGATCTGAGGTCTTTTTGACCCCAGATCTCATATTTAAGAGGTCCTGTCATGCTTTTTTTCTATTACAAGGGATGTTTACATTCCTTGTAATAGGAATAAAAGTGACACAGTTTTTTTTAAAAGAACAGTGTAAAAATAAAAAATAAAAGGTTAAATAAAAAGGAAAAAAAAATGTAAACGTGCCTCGTCCCACCGAGCTTGCGTGCAGAAGCGAACACATATGTGAGCAGCGCCCACATATGAAAATGGTGTTCAAACCACACATGTGAGGTATCGCCGCAATCGGTAGAGTGAGAGAAATAACTCTAGCCCTAGACCTCCTCTGTAACTCAAAACATGCAACCTGTAGAATTTTTTAAACATCGTCTATGGAGATTTTTAAAAGGTTAAGTTTGTTGCCATTCCACGAGCAGGCGCAATTTTGAAGCGTGACATGTTGGGTATCAATTTACTCGGCATAACATTATATTTCATAATATAATAAAATTGGGCTAACTTTACTGTTGTCTTATTTTTTAATTCAAAAAAGTGTATTTTCTCAAAAAAAAAGTGTGCTTGTAAGACTGCTGTGCAAATACGGTGTGACAGAAAGTATTGCAACAACCACCATTTTATTCCCTAGGATGTAATATATATATATATATATATATATATATATATATATATATATATATATATATATATATATGTGACAGACCTAGCCGGGAGAGAGACTTTTGGAGGGGACTGTATGCTAGCCTCTTGCCGATCGATCGGGGGCCCTTGCATTTGGGGGAACGGTGCTCTTTGTGAGCTGTATGCCTGGGGACCCTTGAGGTGGTATTACTGTGGATTTGGGTCCTGGTCCCCCAGGACACACAGACTCTGGGGACCCTGGATTTGCCATATTGGAATAGTGGCTGATTCATAATGCTGGGACAGATACTGTTAGGAGATGCTGATGTAAATTCCAACACCTGTCTGTCTATTGTCTGCTAAAATGTGTATTGTAAATAAGTCTACTATGGGATCTAAGAGTCATTAGATCCCCATTGTTATTTGTGTTAATTAACTCTGCTATTGTGTGAAGAAGAGTTCTGTGTCGATTGTGATAATGTTGATTGGATTTTCTGAACTACAAGACGGCCAGTCTGGCCTAACGGTCATGTCTGAGTCATCTAGGCTGTCTAAAGGGATTAGTTAATTAGCTCATGTTAATTAGGTTAATTAGGTTACAGCTGTATTGTTAGATTAATATGAGCAGGAGGTCTGCACCTCCACTTTGAGTGTATAAAAGCCTGTATTTTGCAATAAAAGAGATTCCTGGTTGAACTTACATACAGCCTGCCTGGTGTTTGTTCTGAGCTATCACACTGGGTTAGAACGGCACATAGCTGTAGTTCTAATCTCGGAACATTGGATGACCGAACCATCAGACGTTGCAATCTGATTCAATAGCTGCAGAGGAGTGTCGGGAGAGTGGAATCGAGCGAGCAAGGGGCTCGTTACAATATATACATATATATATATATATATATATATATATATATATATATATATATATATAATGTTTGGGGGTTCTAAGTAATTTTCATGAAAAAAAACATGTTTTTAAATTGAAAACAACAAATCTCAGAAAGAGGCTCGGTCCTTAAGTGGTTAAATCTCCTTCCGCTCTTTCCTCTGGTTGTGATAGGAAGGCACATGCTCTCCAATGTAAACAGCACTATTTACATTTGTGACTGCCACCAGAGTGAACACAAGGCATAGAGCCACCCAGATCTTGCTCTTTGCTGTCTAAGGATTCATGTACACTACAGCTCAACTCCATAAAAGCCCATGTGTTCATGCACACATAGGCTTTTACACAAGTTTAAAAGCTGCTGCAGTCAGGGGAGGTTCAACCTCCCTCAACCTCCCCCTCCTGAAAGCGTAAGAATCGCGTTCAGGATAGGAACCTTTTGACTGCTAGCCATAAAATGCGTCAAATTCATAGTAAATAAATCAATGTCTGGTGCTGCGCTCCTAAAAATTAAAGTGCTGACGTGATCAAATAAAGTTCTAAATGTATGGCATCACAACCATACAGGTAAATATACAAATGTCATGGATTGAATAGTGAGTAAAACACAAGTAAATATAAAATCCAGTATAAATTGACTGCAAATGAAGAAATTCACTGTGCAAAATTGCATATATAAAAGACTGGATATATCCATAATAAAGTACAGAAAAAAGATATAAAACATTTATGGTGGAGCAAAACATATAAAGTAACAGTGTCTTCAGAGAAAAGTGCTGGTGATTTAAAGTGCTGAACTTGCACCTGACAAAAGTGACAAGGTGACTTTGATGATTACATCGGGTGTAATGGCTCCTTACCTTACTGCTGTAAGGTAAACAGCATAAAACAGTTAGCCAGGGATAACCCAAAATGATGTGTCCTACAGGCGATCACTCTGGGTGTGTGTCCTCATTGATTCCAAACTAACTGTAGCCCAATATTGATGTCCTATATATTTTCTTTCCTTGGGTCAATTATAGCCATATATCTTCCTCTCAAGGTAATGAAATGGGCCAGCAAAGGGAGAAAGAGAGATAGGAAAAACCCCAATAGTGAAGTATGTCCAAACAATTAATTTATTTTGAAGCAGGGTGTACTGCGGTACTCACATAAAAGCATATAAAATGGGTTACAAATAGGGATGAGCTTTGAGTCGTACATCGGCTGTTCGCAAGTTTGCTGAACAGCAAACAATTTGGGGTGTTCGCAGCAAATTCGAAAGCCGCGGAACACCCTTTAAAAGTCTATGGGAGAAATCAAAAGTGCTAATTTTAAAGGCTTTTATTCATGGTATTGTCATAAAAAGTGTTTGGGGACCTGGGTCCTGCCCCAGGCGACATGGATCAATGCAAAAAAAAGTTTTAAAAACGGCCATTTTTTTGGGAGCAGTGATTTTAATAATGCTTAAAGTGAAACACTAAAAGTGTAATATCCCTTTACATTTTGTACCTGGGGGGGTGTCTATAGTATGCCTGTAAAGGGGCCCATGTTTCCCGTGTTTAGAACAGTCTGACAGCAAAATGACATTTCAAAGGAAAAAAAGTCATTTAAACTACTTGCGGCTATTAATGAATTGCCGGTCCGACAATACACATAAAAGTTAATTGATAAAAACGGCATGGGAATTCCCCACAGGGGAACCCCCAAAACAAAATTAAAAAAAAGAAATGGTGTGGGGTCCCCCTCAAAATCTATACCAGACCCTTCAGGTCTGGTATGGATTTTATGGGGAACCCCACGCCAATTTTTTTTTTTAAATGGCGTGGGGTCCCCCCAAAAATCCATACCAGACCCTTATCCGAGCAAGCAACCTGGCAGGCCGCAGGAAAAGAGGGGGGATGAGAGAGTGCCCCCCCTCCTGAACCGTACCAGGCCACATGCCCTCAACATTGGGAGGGTGCTTTGGGTTAGCCCCCAAAAAACCTTTTTCCCCATGTTGATGAGGACAAGGGCCTCATCCCCACAACCCTGGTCGTTGGTTGTAGGGGTCTGCAGGTGGAATCTGGAAGCCCCCTTTAACAAGGGGACACCCAGATCCCGGCCCTCCCCCTGTGTGAAATGGTAACCTACCATTTCACTAAAAAACTGTCAAAAGTGTTAAAAATGACAAGAGACAGTTTTTGACAATTCCTTTATTTAAATGCTTCTTCTTTCTTCTTTCTTCTTTCTTCTTTCTTCTATCTTCTATTTTCCTTTGGTTTCTTCCTCCATCTTCTTCTTCTTCTGGTTCTTCTGGTTCTTCCTTCGGAGTTCTCATCCGGCATCACCTCCGCGGCGTCAGCGTCTTCTTCCCTTCTTCTCCTCGGGCTGCTCCGCATCCATGATGGCATGGAGGGAGGCTCCCGCTCTTCTCTTCATCTTCTTCTCTTCATCTTCTTCTCTTCATCTTCTTGTCTTCATCTTCTTTTCGGGCCGCTCCGCATCCATGATGGCATGGAGGGAGGCTCCCACTGTGTGATGCTTCTCCTCTTCTGACGGTTCTTAAATAATGGGGGGTGGGGCCACTTCCCTGTGGGAAGTCCCGTCAAGTCACCGTGCGTCAGAGGGGGCAGGGTCACCGGGTGGCCCCACCCCCCCCTTTATTTAAGAACCATCAGAAGAGGAGAAGCGTCACACAGCGGGAGCCTCCCATTCATGCCATCATGGATGCGGAGCGGCCCGAAAAGAAGATGAAGAGAAGATGAAGAGAAGAGCGGGAGCCTCCCTCCATGCCATCATGGATGCGGAGCGGCGCAAGGAGAAGAAAGGAAGAAGACGCCGACGCCACGGAGGAGATGCCTGACGAGAACAGGAGGAAGAACCAGAAGAACCAGAAGAAGAAGAAGATGGAGGAAGAAACCAAAGGAAGATAGAAGATAGAAGAAAGAAGAAGCATTTAAATAAAGGAATTGTCAAAAACTGTCTCTTGTCATTTTTAACATTTTTGACAGTTTTTTAGTGAAATGGTAGGGGTACTTTTGTACCCCTACCATTTCACACAGGGGGGAGGGCCGGGATCTGGGGGTCCCCTTGTTAGACCCCCCGCAGACCCCCACAACCATCGGCTAGTGTTGTGGGGATGAGACCCTTGCCCTCATCAACATGGGGACAAGGTGTTTTGGGGGGCTACCCCAAAGCACCCTCCCAATGTTGAGGGCATGTGGCCTGGTACGATTCAGGAGGGGGGGCGCTCTCTCGTCCCCCCCTCTTTTCCTGCAGCCTGCCAGGTTGCATGCTCGGATAAGGTTCTGGTATGGATCTTTAGGGGGACCCCACGCCGTTTTTTTTATTTTAGCGCGGGGTTCCCCTTAAAATCAATACCAGACCTGGAGGGTCTGGTATAGATTTTGAGGGGGACCCCACGCCATTTTTTTTAAATTTTGTCTGGGGTTCCCCTTAATATCCATACCAGAACTGAAGGGCCTGTTATGGAATTTAGGGGGACCCCCCACGTAATTTTTTTTTTTAATTTTGGTTCGGGGTTCCCCTGTGGCGAATTCCCATGCCGTTTTTATCAATGAACTTCTATGTGTATTGTCGGACCGGCAATGCATTAATAGCCGCGAGTAGTTTTAAATGACTTTTTTTCCTTTGAAATGTCATTTTGCTGTCAGACTGTTCTAAACACGGGAAATGCGCCCCTTTACAGGCATACTATAGACACCTCCCAGGTACGAAATTTAAAGGGATATTACACTTTTATTGTTTCACTTTAAGCATTATTAAAATCACTGCTCCCAAAAAAACGGCCGTTTTTAAAACTTTTTTTTTTGCATTGATCCATGTCCCCTTGGGCAGGACCCTGGTCCCCAAACACTTTTTATGACAATAACTTGCATATAAGCCTTTAAAATTAGCACTTTTGATTATTCATGTTCGTGTCCCATAGACTTTAACGGTGTTCAAGTGTTCAAACAAATTTTTTGCCTGTTCGCATGTTCTGGTGCGAACCGAACAGGGGGGTGTTCGGCTCATCCCTAGTTACAAACAAATGAGCGGTGAGCTCGTGATAAAAACGTCACTTCCGGTATCCGTACATTTCTACGCATGTCGTCATGGTCACATGACTTCATCAGGGCATGAATACGGAAGCCAGAAGTGTCTTTAAATAGAGTCAGTGAAGTGTAGTGACGAGCGTCTATTTTCTGGTAGCCCTATACTTAACAACAGTATAGCGGCCATTTTACTGTGGATATCCTCAAAGACTACGACTGCGGCCATTTTCTTCTAGTTCTAAATGGGGTAGGGGGACGGCGGGGGCAGCGAGGAAG
Source organism: Aquarana catesbeiana (assembly GCF_042186555.1). Taxonomy (NCBI): domain Eukaryota; kingdom Metazoa; phylum Chordata; class Amphibia; order Anura; family Ranidae; genus Aquarana; species Aquarana catesbeiana. The sequence continues at coordinate 286,040,014 of NC_133326.1, forward strand.
ACAGAAACAAAATACTATGTCCATAAACATGGACATAATTCTCTTACATGTCCAAGGTTAATCCTAGCTATAGCCGTTGCAATACCGATAATTGCTAATACATATAAATCCTAATGGGCAATATTAAAGTCGTAAAAGTAACAAATTTGACAATACTGGGAACATAGCGCATGATGTAATTGCCACATATAGAGATGCATAATGAAACGGCCAGTATATAATGAAATATCTGTAGCTTACATCTCTGACGACAGAATAAAATACACTGACAAATAAGTCAATAAGGCTGCCACTAAGTGTGGTTTACTGGGGACACAGGGTGGATATATCAGTGCTGGGGAGACCGGAAATGAGGTCAGACAAACAAACAACCTCATACATAAATAAATAAATATCATAAAAATTAGCACATGATGTTTTTGAGAGCGTACAAAATATAAAATATAGAACGGAGAAGTCTAGCTAAAATAGATAAAAAATATATTTAAAAATCACAAATATAACAATTAATATCAAAATCTATATTTAATCCTTGAGGTGCGAAGGTATCCAATATAAAAATCCACTTGGATTCCAATTGGCTGAGAGTCCTTACTTTATGTCCACCTCTCCAATGTATTCTATAGGGTTCAATATCCCAAAAAATGAGGTGGGTGGGGTCTTTATTGTGATGAGTTGCAAAATGTCTGGAAACACTATGTTTATCAAATCCATTGATCCATTGATAATATTCTGTACATGCTCCTTTATGCGTCTTTTTGTCCGCCCTATATACTGTAATCCGCAGCTGCATTCCAGAGCATATACAGCACCCTCTGTATTGCAGCATATGAAATCTTTGACCTCATATGTATTGCCTGTACTATTAGAAGAGAACCTGAATTTCTTTTCAACTGGTCGTTTGGTTCTAGTACATGCAAAACAGCGTTTGCATGGATAAAAGCCTTTGCCTGTAAAAAACGCAAAACCGATCGAAGGTGGATCTGAAATATTCTTGACGATTTTGTCTCTTAGTGTAGGGGCCCTTTTATATACAAATCTAGAGTTCTGGGGTAACAGTTCCTGCAGGTGTGCATCCATAAGAAGTATGTGCCAATGTCGTCTTATTATTTTCTCAATCTTTTTGTATTGAGTATTATAATCCAGAATAATCGGAACCCGATTTACTCTAGAATCACCTTTTTGTCTGTCTTTAACCACTTGCGGCAAAGTGGTTTGAATATCTTGACCAGACAAATGATGTCGGCCAGGATGCGCCGCTATTGCGCACCCCTGGGGGCGCACCACGGCAATCGGGGATGACGTTGTCCCTCGGACACAGTGCATCCCCGATCAGGGTAAACAGCCAAAGAAATTGGCTGTTTACCATGCAATCAGCTGTGTCCAATAACAGCTGGTCACATGTCAAAACAAATTGCATTCGTGCCTAACGCGCGCCGGCGGGGGCGCTCAGCGTGACGATCGGAGATGTTGGGTGTCCCTTGGACATAGCCCCATCCCGATCAGGGTAAACAGCCAATAAATGACTGTTTACCCACGTGATTGTTCAAAAAATAGGGAGTGGGATAGGGGGAAGGGATGGGAGGTGAACAAGTTGCACCTGGTAGGGGCCAAGTAATTGACGTGACCACTTGGATCATACACCCGATAGGTGTTGGTTGCTGTAACCATAAATATATAAAGAAAAAAAGGGGGACCCGGTAGCAGAGGACCAAGTAAGGGGTTACTAGGGAAACAATTATTTATCACTCCAAAATTCAAAAATGTGAACAATATTACTTTATTTACACATATTATTTGACAAGTATCGAATGTAAATAGAAAAATGCAGTATCATAAAAAATGTTCAAGTCCAAAGGTGGACCGTAAAAATGGTTCAACATACAGGACAAAACATAAAACAATACATGACAACGGCAAACGATGTCCGGACGCATTGTATATGCAAGCAGTCATTCGTTGAAGTCAAATATGTATTTTTGGTGTGTGGGAATGTAGAACCCCTGAATCCTAATTAAGGCCAATTGATTGCTTGCAGATCCAATAGATGGAAGGGGAAAGGGAATGGGAAGGAGGGGAAGGATGGATGGACAGGCTGTGCGGTGAACTGGATGAATACCGCTTGAGATGAACTGACATCAATGCTTGTTGACTGGTTGGAAAAGTCAATAAAGATGGTGATCTTGAATCATGGACAATGTGTTGTTAATGTCAAATAATGTTTATATTAAGGAAATGAAAGGTTCACCCCTATGGGTTTGTTAGTTGAAATTCCGATAGTTCAAGTGAAGTGATTCATGTATGGAACACTGATAGCCAAAAGGGAAGATCGTTCAGATTCTATGGTATTGAAGTCAGCAAACCTACCATTGAAAATTCACTGCTTGGTGAAATAGTTCCCGGGACATGGTTGTAAAAAACTTTGTGTAGACAGGGAATTGATACACTCACATGCTCAGTTGCGCTGCCCAATCAGCATTGGCTGTTGCAGTGGTGGAAGATTCAAATCTCCAGCAGCTCACCTCCTCCACAATGGGAATAATCAGGAGCCAAAATGATGGGTAAATGGAATGAACTGGCTGTTGTAAATGAATCGCAGGGCGCAATGAGGGATGGGCGTATCAGTCAACAGTAGGTAGCAGTAGACTTAGAGACTTGGAATGGGTACTGCACGATCATACAGTCTTAGCTGGTTAAAACACAGCTTGCATCTCTTGTCCTACTTCCCATATGCCGGCAGCCGTGACAGGGCTGCGTTGTTGATGACGTCAACGTGTTTTGCTGGGTCTAATGGCGTAGCTTAATCTCGGACAATACTTGGGCTGGTAACCACGCTCCCTTATATAATCACAATTGCGTTTGGTTAACGCCCAGGTAAATTTGAGTTTCAAGGGATGGTGGTCCTATGTTCGAAAAAGTTCATGTTCAGCAGTTTCTTGACCGTCAACAAGTTTTTTTCAAAAATAATACTACTGCATGACAAATAAGGACCATGATACATATAGAAAAGGAAATCCACGGTCTGCTTAGTATGCCATGCAGTAGGTCCTGATGGTGGCTTTGGAAGAGATTGTGGGGAAGGAACAAAGGGAAAGGAACAGAGCGGGGATACAACATAGCAAACAGGTTAAAAAGTACTAGAGGAGAATTGGTACAGAGAGGCATTGTAGATCAAAGGATTTGGCATATATGGGTATGTACATAGATATGTTCCTATGTACAGCTGTGCGCATATGTGCTATCAATAGAGCCATCCAACACCCCATTTGAACCTAGCACCATCATCAATGATCCAATACGAATTATAACTACCTTTGGGTCCCAGTGGAATTCCGTCCGCTCAATTTTAGAGAAACATTGGGGTGTTCACCAGGACTATCAACTATTGTAGGTACTTCTCCCATGCTGGTGGCATGACGTGCCAAAAATCTGGGCGATATACTGATTAAATCAGAATTCACCAGTAAACAGGACAATACATGGTTAACCAATTACCCACGGACCTTGGGTATGTTTCCTTGCAATAAATGCCAGATCTGTGCATTTGTACATAGGACTTCATCCTTTATGGATGCACATAGAAAGGAAACATACAAAATACGTGATTTAATTTATTGTTTCACCTCACGTGTAATCTACATGATTACATGTCCTTGCCCTAAAATATATGTGGCCTAACTAAAAGGCAACTAAGGATCCGCATAGGTGAACGCTTACGCGAGATCAATGACAAAAGTAAAACTCCAGAGAATCCCCTCGCAAAACATTTTGCCCAGCATCATGGAGGGAACCCTCAGAGTATGACAGTGAAGGGCATTTATGCCCTCAGACTTCCTTCTAGACGCGGTGATTTTGACCGTATACTCCTGCAGAAAAAGTGGTTGGTGTATAGATTAAAGTCCCTGGTACCTGTCGGGCTAAACACAGAATTGAATTTACAGGCCTTTTTACCTACTTAAAAATGTTTAAAACCCCTTCCGTAACATGTAGTTGTCCTGCTTTATGAAATATCTACCCCTTGATCAAGGAGTTGTGATTTGGTTGGCTAACAGGCATATTTATCTTAGATTATATACTGTGCACATATGTGCACACAGCTGTACATAGGGACATATCTATGTACATACCCATATATGCCAAATCCTTTGATCTACAATGCCTCTCTGTACCAATTCTCCTCTAGTACGTTTTAATCTGTTTACTGTGTTGTATCCCCGCTCTGTTCCTTTCCCTTTGTTCCTTTCCCACAATCTCTTCCAAAGCCACCATCAGGACCTACTGCATGGCATACTAAGCAGACCGTGGATTTCCTTTTCTTTATGTGCCATGGTCCTTATTTGTCATGCAGTAGTATTATTTTTGAAAAAACTTGTTGACGGTCAAGAAACTGCTGAACATGAACTTTTTCACCCATAGGACCACCGTCCCTTTAAACTCAAATTTACCTGGGCGGTAACCAAACGCAATTGTGATTATATAAGGGAGTGTGGTTACCAGCCCAAGTATCGTCCGAGATGAAGCTACGCCATTAGACCCAGCAAAACGCGTTGATGTCATCAACAACACAGCCCTGTTGCGGCCGCCGGCATATGGGAAGTAGGACGAGCGATGCAAGCTGTGTTTTAACCAGCTAAGGCTGTACGATCGTGCAGTACCCATTCCAAGTCTCTAAGTCTACTGCTACCTACTGTTGACTGATACGCCCATCCCTCATTGTCATCAACAACGCAGCCCTGTTGCGGCCGCCGACATATAGGAAGTAGGACGAGCGATGCAAGCTGTGTTTTAACCAGCTAAGGCTGTACGATTGTGCAGTACCCATTCCAAGTCTCTAAGTCTACTGCTACCTACTGTTGACTGATACGCCCATCTCTCATTGCGCCCTGCGATTCATTTGCAAAAGCAAGATCATTCCATTTACCCGTCATTTTGGCTCCTGACTATTCCCATTGTGGAGGAGGTGAGCTACTGGAGATTTGAACGTTCCACCACCGCAACAGCCAATGATGATTGAGCAGCGCAACTGAGCATGTGAGTGTATCATTTCCCTGTTTACACAAAGTTTTTTACAACCATGTCCCGGGAACTATTTCACCAAGCAGTGAATTTTCAATGGTAGGTTTGCTGACTTCAATACCATATATATCCTGCAAGATCTTCCCTTTTGACTATCAGTGTTCCATACATGAATCACTTCACTTGAACTATCGGAATTTCAACTAACAAACCCATAGGGGTGAACCTTTCATCTCCTTAATATAAACATTAATTGACATTAACAACACATTGTCCATGATTCAAGATCACCATCTTTATTGACTTTACCAACCAGTCAAAAGCATTGAGGTCAGTTCATCTCAAGCGGTATTCATCCAGTTCACCGCACAGCCTGTCCATCCATCCTTCCCCTCCTTCCCATCCCCTTTCCCCTTCCATCTATTGGATCTGCAAGCAATCAATTGGCCTTAATTAGGATTCAGGGGTTCTACATTCCCACACACCAAAAATACATATTTGACTTCAACGAATGACTGCTTGCATATACAATGCGTCCGGATATCGTTTGTCGTTGTCATGTATTGTTTTATGTTTTGTCCTGTTTTGTCCTGTTTTGTCCTGTATGTTGAACTAGTTCATGGCAACATTTTTACGGTCCACCTTTGGACAGTTTTTATGATACTGCATTTTTCTATTTACATTCGATACTTGTCAAATAATATGTGTAAATAAAGTAATATTGTTCACATTTTTGAATTTTGGAGTGATAAATAATTGTTTCCCTAGTAACCCATTACTCGGTCCTCTGCTACCGGGTCCCCCTTTTTTTCTTCACCCACATGATTGGCTGTTTCCAATCACAGTCGGTCACAAGTATAAACATTGTGGCGGTTTCCAGGGATCTCTCCTTCTCTCTCCTCACACACTGATTGTGTGAGGAGAGAGAAGGAGAGATTTTATATCAGTGAGTGAAACATTTTATTACATTTACTGTCTGCACAACATGCCCCCAAAATAAAGAGAACCTGTCACAGCCCATCAGAACCTGTCACAGGCCACCTGGATCTGTCACAGCCCATCTAGATCTTTCACAGCCAATCTGGATCTGTCACAGCCCATCTGGATCTGTCACAGCCTGCCATCAGCACCGCCATCAGTATCGCCATCAGCACAGCCACCGCCATCAGCACCACCATCGGTACCGCCATCAGTACCATCTGGATCTGACAGTCCATCTCTCACGGTCCATCTGTCACGGCCCATCTGTCACAAAGGCTGCCATCGGTACTGCCATCAGTACTGCCATCGGTACCATCTGGATCTGACAGCCCATCTGTCACAGAGGCCGCCATCAGTGCCACTAACAGTACCGCTATCAGTACTGCCATCAGTACCGCCATCGGTACCATCTGGATCTGACAGCCCATCTGTCACAGCCCATCTGTCATAAAGGCCATCATTGGTACCGCCATCAGTACCATCTTGATCTGACAGCCCATCTGTCACACAGGCCGCCATCAGTACAACTAATGGTACCGTTATCAGTACTGCCATCAGTACTGCCATCGATACATCTGTATCTGACAGCCCATCTGTCACAGCCCATCTGTCATAGCCCATCTGTCACACAGACCTGCCGTTACTACCGCCGCACAGTCCTGCCATAAGTACCATCACACAGGCCATCAGTAACCTGTCAGTACCATCACACAGGCCAGCCATCAGTGAGCTGTCAGTAGCACCACCAGTTCCGTCATGCAGGCCCGCCAAAAGTACTGCCATCATGTCTCAAAGAGTTTATACAGCTGAGGAGGCATATGACATCCTTACCATGTCGTATGATGAGTGCAGCGGGGAGCTCTCATCATCCGATTCTGGTTCAGAATACGAGCTAGTGGAGGGTAGTGGATCGAAGTCAGAGTCAGCAGAGGAAACCACCCCTCCTAAAAGAGTAAAGAGATCAGGACCTAGATCAGGACCAAGATCAGAACACCTGCCTACCACCAGCAGTGCCAGACCCCAGGAAGAGGAGCCCATTACAAGTACTGGAATTGAAACATCCAGCCCCAAGAATCCGGGCCCAGTCCTACCTTCCCGATGCCCTGGCAAACCCCTTATGGTTGCCTGCCAACTCAGGATCCGCTACAATCCCCCCTTTCACTGCACAGCCAGGTGTGCAGCCCAACACTTCGAATTTTTCTCAGTTGGACTATTTCTATTTGTTTTTTGTTGTTGCAGTACATGGTGGACCAAACAAATCTCTATGCAGAGCAATTTATTGCTGCCAACCCCAATTCTTCCTACGCCTGTATGTTTAATTGGCGACGCCTCACGCTAGACAAATTCAAATTATTTTTGGGCTTTACTTTTTATATGGGGCTTACAAAGAAAAATGAACTGCATGCCTACTAGTCCAACCTCCCCATCCACCATATGCCCATATATTCTGCTCTCATGTCCAGGACACGGTACTATATGATTATACGTTTCCTACATTTCAATGACAATTAGCAGTGCCCTCCCCAAGATCATCCCAACCATGACAAATGATATAAGCTTCGCCACCTAATACATTTTTTTACCAAATGATTTTCTGAAGTGTTTATCCCCAACCAAAATATTTGTGTAGACGAATCCCTTATCCGCTTTACTGGCCAGCTGCAGTTCAAGCAGTATATTCCAAGTAAGAGAGCCAGGTACGAGTTAAAATTGAATAAATTGTGAGATTGAGCCACTGGATACGTGTACACATTTCATATTTATGAGGGCAAAGACTCCCAGCTCCATCCCCGTGAGTGCCCCACATATATAGGAAAATTAGTAAAATTGTGTGGGACCTTGCCTACCCCCTGTTTACAAAAAGGTTACTACTTATATGCAGATAATTACTACAGCAGCTTGCCCCTTTTCCGTCACCTGTATCGTGAAAAAACCCTGTGCGGTACCTTCCGAAAAAATAGGAAGGGCTTCCCACAGAGTTTATTATCAAAACGGCTACAAAAGGGGGAAGTCGCATTCAAGAGGAATGAGGAGGTGTTGGCCATGAAGTGGCGGGACAAGAAGGATGTTCACATGATGACTACCATCCACAATGAAACCTTGGTGGAGGTACAGAGAAGACGTGGCCCCGTAGTAAAGCCTGAATGTGTCCATGACTACAATCTGTATATGGGGGGGGTGGATTTAAATGATCAGATGCTACAACCATATTTGTCAACCCGAGAGTACTATTATTGGTAAAAGAAAGTTGCATTTCATCTGTTTCATATGGCCATGTTCAATTCATTTGTCTGCTATCAAAAATCACCTGAAAACCACGTTTCTGACTTCCACGTGCACCGACCTCGGCCTATTAAATCGACCATGTTTTTGCCTGCCACTTGGACTGATCTTTTGCCCTTCTACTACAGTACACAGGGGTCTCACATATGTGAGGGGCTTCAGAATAGCGTTCTGAGTAGAGAAAATCAGTTTTTGTTTTTCTGTGTTCCCAGAACAGGGTCTGGTTGCCCAGAGGCTTCAAAGAGATTTGGGTGGGTAAAACCTCTACCCCTGTCCCCCTGGCCCTAAGCTTGATTGTCCTTCCTGCTGCCTGGACCAATACATTGGCTGTGCTGACCATATCGCTGCCTGTAATGACCCAGGACTTTATGGACTGTGTTTCTTTCTGCTGCTTGGACCAATACTTTGGCTGTGTTGACCATATCTCGGCCTGCTGCCTCTACTTACTATGAACAGTATTTCTGCCTGGACATCCCTGCCTGCTACCTGGACCAATGCTTTGGCTGTGCTGACAGTATCTCTGCCTGCTGCCTGGACTGATGCTCTCCTCTGTGGACCACTGCACTACTAAAAGTCACAGGTAATCTTTTTTTATGTGGTATGTACATGTTATGTGTTAGAAATATGAAGGGCCTTTAAAAATGTGATTGGTAGTCAGGAAATTATATGTGTAATTTATGGTCCTAGAATGACTGGAGGAGCTATTTGGATGTTGGGCCTCTGTATATTGCCAGGCTGTGTAAAAGTCTCACACATGTGGTATCACCATACTAAGGAGGAGTAGCAGAATGTATTTTGGGGTGTCATTTTTGCTATGTACATGCTATGTGTTGGAAATATCTTATAAAGGGACAACTTTGTGTAAAAAAAAATGCGTTTTCATTTTTTCCCCACGTTTTCCAAAAACTTCTGGAAAAAAATTTAGCGTTCAAAAGACTAATTATGCCTCATAGATTATACGTTGGGTGTTTGCTTTCCAAAATGGGGTCATTTTGTGGGCATTTCCATTGTCCTGGTCCTCCAGGGCCTTCAAAAGTGAGATAGGTCGTCATAAAATTATACGTGTAATTTTGCTCCCAGAATTCCTGAAAGTGCTACTTGGATGTTGGGCCTCTGTATGTGGCCAGGCTGTGTAAAAGTCTACATTTTGGCCCAAATGTATGAATAAAAATGACTTATTTGCAAAATTTTACAATAGAAACTAAAAAAGTGTATTTTTTTCAAAATTTTCGCTCTTTTTTCACTTATATCGCAAAAAATAAAAAACCCAGCCGTGATTAAATACCACCAAAAGAAAGGTCTAATTGTCTAGCATGACAGAGTAATTGTCATTCAAAGTGTGAGAGCACTGAAAGCTGAAAATTGGTCTCGGCAGAAAGGTGTTTTAGTGCCCTGTATTGAAGTGGTTAATCAGTTCTACTCGGTCCATATTTTGCACTTCTAGTATACTCGCCTTTATGAGTTCACTCTTATATCCTTTATTGATGAATCTTTGTCCTATTCTGTCTGCTTGTACTAGAAAAACATTTCTTTGGGTGCAATTTCTTTGTAAACGCATCAATTGTCCCTTCGGGATATTGCATAACCGATTATGATGGCGACAGCTCTCCATTGGCAAATAGCTGTTTTTATCGACATTTTTAAAATGCGTTTTTGTACTTACTTTGCTGTCTTCTTACATTATCTCTAAATCTAAAAATGAAACAGTCTTTGTACTTATATCCCAAGATAACTTAAAATTAAAATCAAGTGACTTTGTTCTCCTTTCCATAGTATAAAACTATCATCAATATTGTTCATATACACAGTTTCATCTTCCCACTGCGACATAAATAGACTCGCCATGCTTGGTGCGAATTTTTCACCCATGGCTACCCCAGTTTTTTGATGGTAATAGTTACGGTTATAACAAAAATAACTGTTCTTTAGGCAAAAGTCTAGGCACTTAACAAGATATTTTCTCTGAATACATGGTAGTGTGGTATATTTTCTCAAACCCTATTTCCTTGTCAAAAGAAGTTTATTGAGTATACAATGTTATAAAGATACATAAAGTAAGTTTACAAGGATCTATAAAGTAAGCTCATTGTTTTACAGTAGGGTTTATATAGGTAAATATCATGAAATTTCAAATATTAAACATTGGGTTCACGTAAAACCTAAATTAAATTAAAGATATATATCATTTCCTTAGTTACTTTTGTAGGTATTTAAATGATTTATACCTACTATACATATTGTTTACAAGTAGAGTGTATATAGGTCAAATAAATTCTGATAATGAGCTTTAATCGTAAGGTGGAGAAAAGGAAAGAGAAAGAAGAAAAAGGGTTGAAAGGTAGAGGTATGGTCCACAGGGTTGTCCCGCTCGTCAGTTTATTATTCTTTTTAGTTCTCTTTGAAGCCTTAGAATGGGTGTCTCTGTAAGTCATTTAATCTGTTACCATGGCGACAGGACAGAGTCATTGAAGTTTGACAGGAACTGTTGTTTTATCCAAGGATGCCAAAGTTTTTCAAATTTTGGAATTTGATTTTGATCGATGGCTACCATCTTAGCATGGGACATTGTATTATTCATTCTGTGAATTGTTTCTGCTAGTACCAATGTAGGAGATTTCCATGCCTTGGCCACTGTTTGTTTTGCAGCCGTTATTAGTTGGATCATAAGTTTGAATTGAGAGAGTGTTAACCATTCCGGTTTTAGATTAAGTAAAGTTAAATATGGATCTGGTTGTATTATTTTTTTAAATATTTTAGATGCAATCACGAAGACTTCCTTCCAGAAGTTTTGGATTACTGGGCATGTCCACCATATGTGTAAATATGTGCCTATTTCTGGGCATCCTCGAAAACAAAGAGCTGAGGTATTAGGTGAATATTTTGCCACTCTAGCGGGTACAAGGTACCAGCGAGTTAGGACTTTATAATTTGTCTCCAGTGCTAAGATGTTGGGTGAAGATGACTTAGATGTGAGCCATATGTTAGACCAGTCCGTGTCTTCTAAAGTTCGTCCCAGGTCCTCCTCCCACCTCTGAACGTAAGAGGGTCTATTAAGATTTGCTACTCCATATAATTGATTATAAAGTGATGAAATTGTACCTTTAGCAAATGGATCTTTTGTACAGATTGATTCAAAAATGGATAATTGGGATAATGGTGTATCCCCCTTTAGGAATGGTGTATAGAAATTTTTGATTTGGAGATATCTAAATATCTCAGAGTTTGGTAGATCATATTTTTCTCTAAGCAATGGGAATGAAAGGAATGATTTAGATGCTATGAAGTCATTTAGTGTCTGAATGCCTGCTGTTGTCCAAGCTTTAAAAGAATTTGGGTAGATCCATGCCGGATAAAAGGCCGGATTTCTGATAAAAGAAAGGAGAGGATTGTGTGGAGATTGTAACTGATATTTGGTTTTTAGTTTATCCCAGAGAGATAAGAAGTGTTTAGTTATGGGATTATGAATTTTAAAGCGGCCTTTAGGATCAAGCCATAATAAATTTGATATTAATAGAGGGTCATTTTCTGAAGCCTCTATAAATACCCATAATGGGATTTCCTGTTTTGCATGGTATTTGGACAGACTGGCCAAATGTGCTGCTCTGTAGTAGTTAGTAAAATTAGGGTATCCCAGGCCTCCTTTATTTTTGGGAAGATGTAGTGTGTGTATAGATATACGTGGTTTAGAAGAGCCCCATATAAACGAAGTTGCTCTTTTTTGTACTATTCTCAAAAAATAGGAAGGAATTGGAATAGGGAGGACTCTGAATAGATAAAGCAATTTGGGTAGAATAGTCATTTTGATTGCATTAATCGTCCCTATCCAGGATAAAGGAAGTTGCGAACATTGTTTTATTAGATTTGTGATCTGTCTTAATACAGGAGGATAATTGGTTGAGAATAAGTCAGAATGAGATGCTGTTAAATGAATTCCAAGATATGGGATTGATTTTTCTGCCCATGTGAATGGGAGTGCAGCCCTAGCCGGGATCAATTCCATGTTTGTGAGTGAAATATTAAGCACTAGGCATTTCTTAGGATTAATCATAAGGCTGGATAGGGCTGCAAATCCATCAAGAGCTGGTATTAAGTTAGGACCAGAGACCTGTGGTGATGATAGAAAAAGTAATATATCGTCTGCAAATATACATAATTTGTGTGTAATACCTCCTACTTCAATGCCAGTTATAGTTTGGTTTGTTCTCATGTATTGGGCCATGGGTTCGAGTATAAGGGCAAATAATAAGGGAGATAATGGGCAACCCTGTCGGGTACCTCTTTCGATATTAAAGGTTTCAGATTTGTATCCAGCATATTTTATATAGGCTTTGGGTTTATTATATAATGCTTTGATCCATGTTAAAAAGTGGGGTCCAAAACCCCATTTTTGTAATGAATATTGCATATATTGCCAGGATACTGTGTCAAATGCCCTCTTAACATCTAGAGATAGAAAACATAAAGGGATTTTCCGTTTTTTAGCAATATGTGCCAATAACACTGCCCTGCGTATATTATCGCCTGCCTGTCTATTTGGCATGAAGCCTACTTGATCTCTATGTATTAATTCTCCTATAATGCTATTGAGGCGTTTTGCTATTATTTTTGCTAATAATTTAATATCGAGGTTTAATAGAGAGATAGGCCGATAATTCACACAGGAAGTATCATCAGAAAGGGGTTTTGTGATCATACAAACAATTGCCATTAGTTTTTCTTGCCGAAAAGAATGTCCATCTAGAAGTTTGTTAAAAGTTTCAGTGAGAATGGGAGAGAGTATTTGTGAGAATCTTTTATAGTATAAAGCCGAGTAGCCGTCTGGGCCTCATCTTTTGTTAAGTTTTAGGTCTTTTATGGCGTTAGCAACTTCATCTATAGTTATAGGCTCATCCAAACTGCTTTTTTGATTCTGAGATAACTCAGGTAAGGTTATTTTTGAGAAGAAGGATTCAGCCTCTGTAGGATTAAATTCATTGTTTGTCTTGTATAAAGTTGCGAGATGTGAGTGAAATTTATGGACTATTTTAACTGGATTACAAGTGTAAACATTTTTTGATAATTTCAAACGTATTGGTTTGAAAGATTTGTTAGTTGAATTTAATGCCCGAGCCAAATATGTACCTGGTTTGTTTGTATTCATGTAGAAATTGTGTTTGGAGCGTTTGAGGGATTTATCAACTGACTCAGTGAGAAATAGATCGTATTCCAATCTAGATTTTTCCAGATGAGATTTTGTACTCTGAGATGGATTATCTTGAAATGATATGTAGGCTGCATTAAAATTGAGTTCTAGTTTTTTTGCTAGATTTTTGCGTTCCCGTTTAAATAGTGCCATTTGTCTTTGTATTGTACCACGCAAGACAGGCTTATGAGCTTCCCACAGTGTTATTGGGGAGATGTCTGTTGTATTATTAATTGATATGTATTCCTTTAAAGCTTGTTCAATGGCCATCTGATGTAGTGGGTGTTTGAGCATTATGTCCGGTAAGTACCACGTTGGGTCATGCGCTTTTGGTATGGCTGAGGCTATAGTAGTGTATACTGCATTATGGTCAGACCACGGAATCGGAATTATATCTGATGCAATAATTTCTGGTATCATTCCTATTGTTAGAAAAATATGATCTATTCTGGTGAAGGTTTGATGGGGGTGCGAGAAATAAGTGAATTTCTTTTTCATTGGGTTACTTTCTCTCCACGAATCTACCAGATTGTATTTGGAAAGAAGTTGAGAAAAAGGTAATCTAGAGGTTATTTTGGATGGTGTAAAAGGTGATTTATCTAGAAATGGGAGGAGGACCTGGTTCGAATCCCCACACATTATCACTGTTCCTATTTTGTGTGTATTAATCACTTGTAATATATGTGAGAGGAATGGTGTAGGTTGTTTGTTAGGAGCGTAGTAGGAAATCACAGTGATTGCTGTATCCATTATATAACCCATGAGTATCAGGTATCTACCTTCTGGGTCTTTAATTTCTGATGATAAGGTGAATGGTGTGGATCGGTGAAATGCAATTAGAGTTCCCCTTTGCTTGGTACAGGCAGAAGCCGTGTAAATTTGTTGATAAAAAGGAGAAATATATTTTGGAGTAAAATCTTTGGTGAAGTGTGTTTCTTGGAGGCATACTATGTGAGCCTTCTTGTTATGGAAAGTACGGAAGGCTTTGGTCCTTTTTTGAGGGACATTTATTCCCTGAACATTCAGGGAAAGTATATTCAGTGGTGCCATGGCAACAGATCAAATAGTTTTGACTTACTTTTTGTTATGCAGAGCTGACTGCGCAGATCAACCTGTGTGGACTGAAGAGATGAATAGATAGAAAAGAAACCAGTGAATTCTGGAGTAAAGAGTAAACAAAAAACATATGAGATTAGATGATACATTGTATAAATTATTTTTTGCAAGTAATCACAATTTACCCGTGAAAGAGAATAAATATCTCTCTCAGGGGAATAAGTGCCTTCGTCACACTCCCACATAATATGGTTGGGAGAATGAGGAGGGCTAATGGGGGTACACGGATCTTCCGCTTACAGGAGAGAAGTGCTATGTCAAAAGACATCAAAATGATGTTTCATTAATTGGAGTGCAGAATATAGTTTTTGTTGAAATTATTTATTCCAGGGTGGTTGTATATGGTTAGTCTTGCCCTAGGCTAAATAATTCAGTTAGAAAGGTACTGTTAATAACTTTGGTATTGATGAAGATACTCTTACCCTTTTAGAGTAAACAATTACATATTTTATTCATATGTAACTGTTTAGATATGTTAACTCATAAAATTGAGGTTGTATTGCTTCAGATTAGAATAAACAAAAACATAATTCTAGGAACTAGTTAGGTAATAATATATTTGTTTTAAGAAAAGAAAGAAAAAGCTTCCATTACTTCTGGATTATTGAACATATTTGTCCTAAAAAGTAATAAATCTATTGTTATTACCTGATAATATATAACTGAACAAGAATTTCCTTATTTCACTTATATAGTCTAAGGCTATATGAATCAGAAGTAATAAGAAATATAACTGGAATGTAATGCCGCGTACACACGGTCGGACTTTTCACCTACAAAAGTCCGACAGCCTGTCCGACATACTTCCGACGTACCTTCGGCGGACTTGCGGCAGACTTTCTTACGAACGGACTTGCACACACACGACCACACAAAAGTACGACAGCCTAGTACGCGGTGACGTACACCAAGTCCGACGAGACTATAAAACGGAAGTTCAATAGCCCGTACGACACCCTTTGGGCTCCTTCTGCTAATCTCGTGTTTATCTCGTGTTAGTAGAAGTTTGGTGAGAGACGATTCGCGCTTGTGAGACTCGTATTTTTCAGTTCGTTTTAACTGTTGTTCAGTCTGTGCTTGTGAGGTTTGTATCTGCTTTTCAGTGCGTTTGGTCAGTTGGCATTGAGAAAACTTTGTTTTATTGGCCGCTCGTTCCTGATTTTCAGGTCGTTCTTCACAGGCCTTGCTGTTCTTCAGTGCGTTCTGTTTAGTGCGTTCTGACCAGCCGACCGTTTTGAAGCCATGTTACCTGTACGTACTCGTCGTAGAGCTCGTGCATTGTATGTGCTTGGTGCTGTAGTTTATTCTTCAGCCCAAGACCAGTCCATGAACAGGGCGAGGAGGAGTTCATGGACCAAGAATTGGTTGCTTCAGCGTGACCAGTTCTGTCACATGCCTTTGCTCCGTGAGATCCGTGAGAATAATCCTGAGGATTTCAGGAACTTTCTCCGGATGACGGACCCCGTTTTTGACCGTTTGTTGGCTTTGCTGACCCCCTATATCAGCAGGCAGGATACCTGCATGAGGCAAGCCCTCACTCCGGAGCAGAGGCTGGTCGCTACCTTGCGGTATTTGGCCACAGGGAGAAGCCTGCAGGACCTTAAGTTCTCGACAGGCATCTCCCCCCAGGCTCTGGGGATCATTATCCCAGAGACCTGTTCTGCCATCATACAGGTCCTGCAGAAGGACTATATTAAGGTAAGATATTTTTCTTTTATTAGCATCACATGTTCTTTTATGTAATCTTTGATAATGTAATGTATTTCTTGCTTCAAACACTACTTACCATCATTGCAATATAGTGTGAATGTCCCCTTTTTATCCTCACACATGCTGGAATTTTTTCCTGTTATTTTTTGTCATGCATGTATATTTTCCTTCAATAACCTTCCCAGCATGAAGTGATGGGAACATATCCACCTAGTCTACTCATTTTGAATGTATTTTGTTGGAGTGTATTTAGTGTGCTTATAATTAGCAATTATCTAGATTTCACAACCCCCCCACCCCCCCACCTAAACTCACTCCAAATAGTGTGCTGCTAATGAGCAATTATCTAGATTTCACAACCCCCCCACCCCCCCACCTAAACTCACTCCAAATAGTGTGCTGCTAATGAGCAATTATCTAGATTTCACAACCCCCCCACCCCCACCCTCGTTAAAATTTGCTTGAATGTTCTGTGGTGTTGATTTGTCTAAAGCAAATATATGTTGCAGTTTGCAAAATGCATGTGCACTCTACAAGTGCATTTGTTCCAGTGCTTTAGTAAATGAGCAGAAGCTCTGCTGATTTCCATCATCAAATCATATGCAAGCCTCAAAGTGTTTTCATTAATTGCCCTTGCCTGTGATTGTGTACTCCTTGCAACATGAATGCCTTTTTACATTACCTCATTTACTGTAAGCTGGTTAGCAACTGCACCTGCAAAGTGCGACAACTGCAGTCTTGTAGCCTTTTTAGTCCCTAAATTCCTGCGTGTCCTAAAAGTAATTTTTTTTAGGGATTTCACAACCCCCTAAAATGTAATCAATGTTCCATCAGAGGGGGTGAGCAATCTGATAAGTGTGCCTTTCCATATTAGTTATTCCAGAAGAATTAAATTATTGAATGTTATACTGATGCTGGGGAATAATGTTTTTAATTGTCTAATTTTCTTGCAATGTTAGCTTCCAAATTAATTGATTTTGGTTTTCTTGTTTGATTCCCCAGTTTCCTTCAACGCCACAGGAATGGCAGACTGTGGCATCCCATTTTGCCAGCCGTTGGGACTTTCCCAATTGTGGAGGGGCTATAGATGGGAAACATGTCCACATTGTGCCACCACCCCATTCGGGGTCATATTATTTTAATTATAAGGGGTTCCACAGTATTGTTTTAATGGCGGTGGTGTCGGCACACTATGATTTTTTATATGTGGACGTGGGGAAGAATGGCCGGATGTCGGATGGAGGAGTATTTGCCCAGACGGAGTTCTGCCAGCGTCTCCAGAGTGGTGGCCTGGGATTGCCACCTGATGAGGATAACGTGGAAGGACTCCCCTTTGTCTTCATTGCCGATGAAGCCTTCGCTCTCAGCAAGCACCTCATGAGGCCATTCCCCCAAAGAACCCTCACCCCGGAGAGGAGGGTTTTTAATTACCGGCTGGCCAGAGCTAGAAGAGTGGTTGAGAATGCGTTTGGAATTCTGGCCAGCCGGTTCCGCCTGTTTCAAACAGCCATTAATTTGGCGGAATACAAACTTAATTTTATAATTTTATCGTGCTGCATTCTGCACAACTTTTTAAACAAGCATTCTACCAATTATATAGGCACAGTTGGGCCTGAGGCCGGACAAATAGAAGCCAACCTTACAGGCCTGGATACTGTCCGTACTGGCTTGGCCCCCCAAAGTGCCCGTCAAGTTAGACAGCAATATGTTAATTATTTTATGGGTAGGGGGGCCATTGCAATGGGCCAGGATATATAATTTTTTACAATAAAAAAAATATTGCTGAAATCTGGCATTATATTTATTGCTTGCCTTTCTTTTGGGCTGTCTCCTAGGTTATGGTCGAGCAGTTGTAGTGCCAACTGTATTTGAATTTTAAAAATGTCTAAATAAGCTCCATTGCCACTGTAAACAACTTTTTTACAATTATAACCAAACTGATACTGAGCCTTGAAATAACAAACCACACATTTTTGAAAATCCTATAAGGAGATGTTATTATTAATGGTTGTTATGCATTCAGTTCTGCATTTAGTATAAAATGTTCATAGACAAAAATATAATGATATCTTAATAATGTAGCAAAATATAATTATATTGAAATATTTCTACCTAATCCACAAAAAAATATTTTTGGCTTTTTGATTTTCGCAAACAGGCTTTTTTTTTTTTGGGAAAATCAAGTTTTTTTTTTTTTTTTTTTTTTTTTAAAAGCAATTTTTTTTTATTTTTTTTTTTTTATCAAGTTTTTTTAGTTTTTTTTTGGTTTTTGCAAATCAAGTTTTTTTATTTGTTTTTGTTTTTTTAATCAAGTTTTTTATTTTTTTGGTTTTTAAAAATTAATTTTTTTTTTTTTTTGGGTTTTTTAAAATCAATTTTTTTATTTTTTTGGTTTTTTCAAATTAATTTTTTTTTTTTTTTGGGTTTTTTAAAATCAATTTTTTTATTTTTTTGGTTTTTTCAAATTAATTTTTTTATTTTTTTTGGGTTTTTTAAAATCAATTTTTTTATTTTTTTGGTTTTTTCAAATTAATTTTTTTATTTTTTTTGGGTTTTTTAAAATCAATTTTTTTATTTTTTTGGTTTTTTCAAATTAATTTTTTTATTTTTTTTTGGGTTTTTTAAAATCAATTTTTTTATTTTTTTGGTTTTTTAAAATTAATTTTTTAATTTCTTTGGTTTTTTCAAATTAATTTTTTTATTTTTTTTGGGTTTTTTAAAATCAATTTTTTTTTTTTTTTTGTTTTTTTAAAATCACTTTTTTTTTTTTTTTGTGTTTTTTAGAAAATCAAGTTTTATTTTTTTGTGGATTTTTGAGGTATATACGAGAAACAGCCCTCCTTTTTGACATTAGGTTAAACAGCCATTTATGTTCTGCCAAAAAAAGAAAGAGAAGGCCCAGAATGGGGTCAGCAAAACAGGAAATGAAGGACATGATTGATGTTTTGGGGTTTAAAAAAGGGCATTTAGATTCGACCCAAAACATCAATCATGTCCTTCATTTCCTGCTGCATACGATCCAGCCGATTACGCATTTCATCAATGTCTTTATTCCAGGCCATTATTTGACCAATTAGCCGTTGGGCACTTTCAGAGGTGAAATAGTCACTTCTTGTTGCTGTACCTAAAGTGGAATGAAACCAAAAAATGTCTTTAGAAATATGCACACATACATAGTTTACCTTACCATAAATAAAGCTGTTGTCTCAGACACTGACCTGGTGGGGTGCCCATGTAGCCTAATTCCTCCACATCCTCGGGGGTGGCACTGTTGCTTGAATGAAGCACAACCAGATCCCCTAAAATAGAGTAGACAAATTACATTAAACAAAAGGCAGCCATGCATAGATTAACGTAAGCTGGTGTGTCAGACACTCACCTGGTGGGGTGCCCATGTCGCCCACCTCTCCTTCCTCCACATCCTCAATGGGACTTGGGCTGATTGCCCAATCATGTTTTGCTTGGGGTGGACTGTCTTCTTGTTGTTGGCTGAGTGATTTTTCCCCTATGTGAAACAAAAAATTATTAATCTAATTAGCACACAGATATTTTAGGACATAGTAATTTTCCAACATTTGTAGTGAAGTGGTTTGTGTAGAGTTCCTATTTTACCTCAATATTTAAAATTATAAAGACATATCGGATAGATAGATATCAATATCTCAAAATATAGTTAATAATCTTTTGATCTCTCTCTATATCTGGAACAAAATCTCTAAATATCTAACTAAATGTAAAGAAAAAAAATTAAGATAACTTCAAATATTCAAAAAGAATGTTTTACATTTCTATATCTATCTATCTACCTATCTCTATATTTCTCTCTCTCTATATATTTCTCTCTCTCTCTCTCTCTCTCTCTATATCTATATATATATATATATATCTATATATATCTATATATATATCTATATATATCTATAGATATCTATAGATATCTATAGATATAGATATAGATAGAGATATATATATATAGATATATCTATATATATATATATATATATAGATATATCTATATATATCTATATCTATAGATATAGATATAGATATATATAGATATATCTCTATATAGATATATCTATATATATATATATAGATATATAGATAGATATAGATATATATAAATATAGATAGATATAGATATATATAAATATAGATAGATATAGATATATATAAATATAGATAGATATAGATATATATATATATAGATATATATATATATATATATATATATATATATATATATGGATATGTAACGAGGTTTATTAAAAGATCGTTTAAAACGATGAACAAAAAATCGTATAGGAAGGAAAAGCACATGGAGCAGTATACAAGGTAATAAACACAAGAGAAAAACACGACAAGTACTTACTTTTTTTAAGAACTTTCCGGATACGTCGGTATTGATCCGGCTCCCTGAGTTTCAGGTCAGACCATCTTTTTCTCAATTGATCTTTGGAGCGCTGGACCCCAAAAGATGCCTGCAAAGTCTCCACGACCTTCGCCATTATTTTGGCCTTGCGCAAATTTGGCCGTGCGTACGGCCCATAATTGCCATCATAGTCGTCTTTGTGAAGAATGGCCACCATCTCCACCATCTCTTTAAAACTCATATTAGAGGCCTTAAATCTAGGCCTCATAGATTTCGTTGACGTTCCAGCCTCCGGGCTGTCTCCACTACCTGAGGTCGTCAACATTTCAGGTGTCTCCGCCATTCTTTAACTCCACTACGCGCCGTAACAAAAAATGGGCGGAGAACATGAGTTAAAATCGAACGTCAGGGGCGGGCGACGCAGGCGGAGTTTCACACATGCGTAGTGTATAAAGAGGGGCCTTGCGCACGTGTCGTACGTACGTTCTGTGCGTCGAATTAGGGGGCAGAGAACATGAGTTAATTTCGAACGTCAGGGGCGGGCGACGCAGGCGGAGTTTCACACATGCGTAGTGTATAAAGAGCCTTGCGCACGTGTTGTACGTACGTTCTCTGCGTCGAATTAGGGGGCGGAGAACATGAGTTAATTTCGAACGTCAGGGGCGGGCGACGCAGGCGGAGTTTCACACATGCGTAGTGTGTAAAGAGGGCCCTTGCGCACGTGTCGTACGTCGTTCTGTGGTAGGTGATAGTGGACCAGGACGTTACAAAACGAAGGTAATTTTAGATATATATTTTTTGGGTTTTATGGTCATGACTTTGTAGCAAGCGGCCTATATGGCTTGATAGATTGATGAGGCCTACATAGGGAGAAGATGATGAGGGGTTAGCAGAAACCTATAATAAAAGTGTTTTTTGTCTTGTGACTTCATCTTTTCCAGATATAATGAATCCCCTATTTAAGGATCCAGAGTTCCTTACAGCTTTTATTTCGAAATATCGAGAGATGAGGAATTTGTGGGAGGTGAAACACCCTCAGTATTATGCAAAGCATGTGAGGAAGTCAACGCTGGAGAGACTTCTGTCCTTTGTCCAGGCGACCATCCCGGAAGCAACAATGGAGACATTGCTCAAGAAAATTGGGGTCTTGAGGAACATGTATAAGAGGGAGCATAAGAAGATCCAGGAATCAAGGAGATCAGGAGCATCAGCAGATGATGTTTATGTACCCAGGCTGTGGTACTACAATCAACTCCGTTTTCTGGATGACCAGAATGAAGCCAGGCCATCACTTTCAACCCTTCCCTCCACCCTTCCCTCCAGCCTTCCCTCCACCCCAGCAGAGGCTGATGAGGAGCAAGCTGGGTCTTCCATCCTGGATGAACCAGATATGACCATCTGGAGTCAGGTAAATTATTTTAACAAATATTTACTGTACTAATATTAATGATGTTAACTGGATGTTATAATTGTCTAAAATAATTTGTCACTCAAAATTGTGTATACATATCAATTGACAGTAGTGGCTAAATATGTTTGGCACCTGCTTGAAATAATTAGGGTGTCTGATTAGACTCTTTTATTAAAGAGATGTATTCACATTGAATTTGCTATTCATGAGAAGCAAACTGTGTGTCATTGATGAACCCAAAAAAATATACTCAAACTATTGTCCTTTTTTTATACACAGGATGAGTCCATCCAGGAGGAATGTGGGGAAAGTGGCAGGCAGGAGGAGACCGGGCCCATGGACAGCCTGGAGGAGGCCGGATTCACCATCATCCTGGAGGAGGCTGGGCCCAGTGTCAGGCAGGAGGTGGCTGCTCCCAGTGAGGTGGCTGCTCCCAGTGAGGTGGCTGGGCCAAGTGAGGTGGCTGGGCCAAGTGAGGTGGCTGGGCCCAGTAGGAGCCTGACCGAATCCCAAGTGCCTCCCCTCCACCTTCCCAAAAAAAGGGCCAGGAAGGGGATGGTCACACAGGACGCATCCCTGCGCCTCATGCAAGAGGCCACCCGTTTTTTAAGGAGCCCCCCCGAAGCGGAAGAATCCTATGGCTGCTACTTAGCCAGCAGGCTTCTTCAGATGGATTGGGAGCAGCGCCTCATTTGTGAGCGCCTATTTGTGGAAACAATCCATAAGGGGCTGCAGGGCACGCTAACACAAAACACCCAACTACATGAGGCAGCCCCCCCTCCTCCTCCTCCTCCTCCTCCTCCTCCTCCTCCTGCCACAACTGAAACACCAGAGCCACAGCCTCAAAAGAAGGCTACAGGGAAGGCTGCAGGGCAGCGTGGAGGAAAGGCTGCAGGGAAGAGAAGAAAGTGATGACCTGGGTTCAGTCTGGTCTGACAGAAGACGCAGGCTGTTGTAGGACCACAGTCTGGGGACATCTAGATCATCTGCTGGTGCTGTTGATCTCTGGGATTCTTGGACCAGATTGTGCTCCCTCTTATATGGACTCCGCAAGATCCCAATTTTCTGGTACACCGACTTTTTCCAGCGTTGACTTCCTCTTTATTTTATTTTGACCATGAATAAATTGATCTTTTTTTGAGTTTAGCAAAAGACTTTATGTGTTTTCTTTGAAATCATTGATTTTACACACAATGTTAAATTAACCACTTCAGCCCCGGAAGGATTTACCCCCTTCCTGACCAGAGCACTTTTTACAATTCGGCACTGCGTCGCTTTAACTGCTAATTGCGCGGTCATGCAATGCTCTACCCAAACGAAATTTGCGTCCTTTTCTTCCCACAAATAGAGCTTTCTTTTGATGGTATTTGATCACCTCTGCCGTTTTTATTTTTTGCGCTATAAACGGAAAAAGACTGAAAATTTTGAAAAAAAATGATATTTTCTACTTTTTGTTATAAAAAAAATCCAATAAACTAAATTTTAGTCATACATTTAGGCCAAAATGTATTCGGCCACATGTCTTTGGTAAAAAAAATGTCAATAAGCGTATATTTATTGGTTTGCGCAAAAGTTATAGCGTCTACAAACTAGGGTACATTTTCTGGAATTTACACAGCTTTTAGTTTATGACTGCCTATGTCATTTCTTGAGGTGCTAAAATGGCAGGGCAGTACAAACCCCCCCCAAATGACCCCATTTTGGAAAGTAGACACCCCAAGGAAATTGCTGAGAGGCATGTTGAACCCATTGAATATTTATTTTTTTTGTCCCAAGTGATTGAATAATGACAAAAAAAAAAAAAAAAAAAAAATTTACAAAAAGTTGTCACTAAATGATATATTGCTCACATAGGCCATGGGCATATGTGGAATTGCACCCCAAAATACATTCAGCTGCTTCTCCTGAGTACGGGGATACCACATGTGTGGCACTTTTTGGGAGCCTAGCCGCGTACGGGGCCCCGAAAACCCAGCACCACCTTCAGGATTTCTAAGGGCATACATTTTTGATTTCACTCCTCACTACCTATCACAGTTTTGAAGGCCATAAAATGCCAAGATGGCACAACCCCCCCCCAAATGACCCCATTTTGGAAAGTAGACACCCCAAGCTATTTGCTGAGAGGCATGGTGAGTATTTTGCAGCTCTCATTTGTTTTTGAAAATGAAGAAAGACCAGAAAAAAATTTTTTTTTTTTTCTTTTTTCAATTTTCAAAACCTTGTGACAAAAAGTGAGGTCTGCAAAATACTCACTATACCTCTCAGCAAATAGCTTGGGGTGTCTACTTTCCAAAATGGGGTCATTTGGGGGGGTTTTGTGCCACCTGGGCTTTCCATGGCCTCCGAAACTGTGATAGGCAGTGAAGAGTGAAATCAAAAATTTACGGCCTTAGAAAGCCTGAAGGCGGTTCTTGGTTTTCGGGGTCCCGTACGCGGCTAGGCTCCCAAAAAGTCCCACACATGTGGTATCCCCGTACTCAGGAGAAGCAACAGAATTTATTTTGGGGTGTAATTTCACAAATCCCCATGGCGTGTTTGAGCAATATAACATTTAGTGACAACTTTGTGCAAAAAAAAAAAAAAAAATTTGTCTCTTTCCCGCAACTTGTGTCACAATATAAAATATTCCATGGACTCGACATGCCTCTCAGCAAATAGCTTGGGGTGTCTACTTTCCAAAATGGGGTCATTTGGGGGGGTTTGAACTGTCCTGGCATTTTATGCACAACATTTAGAAGCTTACGTCACACATCACCCACTCTTCTAACCACTTGAAGACAAAGCCCTTTCTGACACTTTTTGATTACATGAAAAAATTATTTTTTTTTGCAAGAAAATTACTTTGAACCCCCAAACATTATATATTATTTTAAAGCAAATGCCCTACAGATTAAAATGGTGGGTGTTTCATTTTTTTTTTTCACACAGTAATTGCGCAGCGATTTTTCAAACGCATTTTTTGTGGAAAAAACACACTTTTTTAAATTTTAATGCACTAAAACACACTATATTGCCCAAATGTTTGATGAAATAAAAAAGATGATCTTAGGCCGAGTACATGGATACCAAACATGACATGCTTTACAATTGCGCACAAACGTGCAGTGGCAACAAAATTAATACATTTTTAAAAGCCTTTAAAAGCCTTTACAGGTTACCACTTTAGATTTACAGAGGAGGTCTACTGCTAAAATTACTGCCCTCGATCTGACCTTCGCGGTGATACCTCACATGCATGGTGCAATTGCTGTTTACATTTGACGCCAGACCGACGCTTGCGTTCGCCTTAGCGCGAGAGCAGGGGGGACAGGGGTGCTTTTTTTTTTTTTTTTTTTTTTTTTTTTTTCTTTATTATTTTTTTGCTTTTTTATCTTATTTTTAAACTGTTCCTTTCATATTTTTTTTTAAATCATTTTTATTGTTATCTCAGGGAATGTAAATATCCCCTATGATAGCAATAGGTAGTGACAGGTACTCTTTTTTGAAAAAATTGGGGTCTATTAGACCCTAGATTTCTCCTCTGCCCTCAAAGCATCTGACCACACCAAGATCGGTGTGATAAAATGCTTTCCCAATTTCCCAATGGCGCTGTTTACATCCGGCGAAATCTAAGTCCTAAAATGCTCGTAGCTTCCGGTTTCTTAGGCCATAGAGATGTTTGGAGCCACTCTGGTCTCTGATCAGCTCTATGGTCAGCTGGCTGAATCACCGGCTGCATTCTCAGGTTCCCTGTTGAGACAGGAGAGCCAGAGAAAAACACGGAAGACGGTGGGGGGGGGGGCATTCCCTCCCACTGCTTGTAAAAGCAGTCTAGAGGCTAATTAGCCACTAGGATTGCTTTTACATGAAAGCCGACCGCTGGCTGAAAAGAATGATACCAAGATGATACCTAAACCTGCAGGCATCATTCTGGTATAACCACTCAAAGTCGTGAATGGCGTACCTGAAGACAAAAAAATGGTTAACAATAAAGCACAGTAAACGGTAAAGTATAAAAAATTGCATACCTGAAAAGCAAACATGATAAAACATAATAACAATAAAACATTGCAGAATAGAATACAGTAAAAAAGAGCAGAACACCAGAGAGAGAATAGAGAGAGAGAGAACAATAAAACGACAACTATTTTTTTTTATTTTTGTTTGTGTTTTTTTTTTTTTTTTACACTTTTTTTTTGTAACTGTAACTTTTATAACTGTAACCGGTTCCAGGTTCGGGTCTCTCAAAATGCGATGGCATCTTGGGAGACCCTGTGAAAGTGTGTCCTAGTCTGTGCAATGCTGTACCCTACGCTAATACTCAACTAGTGAATGGTAGCGTTCAAAACATTCACCAATGCAAAGACCAGGATTATCAGGACAGGAGGGACAATAATAGCGGGTGTCACGTCTATATACGCGCTTGCTGCAGACACATCTTTTTTGGGGGGGTTCGTTGGGTAGGGGTACTTGGGAGGACATATAAATGCCTCTCATGCAGCCGACTGCACTTGGTTGGGGATGTGAATGGGGGAAGTACGGGCGCTGCAGAAGTGGTGGGTTCCCAATTAGGATTGGCGAATGCAGCAGGAAGGGCATTATGGGCACGACGGGCCTGTGTTTGTCTTTTTGGTGGCAGCGGGACACTACTTGTGCTTGCCACCTCACCAGCTTGAACTGCACTTATGGGACTCGCCACGTCACCAAGTGTTACTGCAGTGCTGGTATGACTACGACTGGGGTGTACTAGGCCGCTGGCGCTTGCCAGTTCACCAAAACGCTACAAAAAAAAGTGACAGTGATCGATCGATACTGCACTTGGGTGGGCTGGGCCGGGCGGAGGGGCAAAACGCAGGTGCTAGCAGGTATCTGGGCTGATCCCACTAACACTGCGTTTTTGGGAACCCTAAACTGCTGGGGACGCTAGTATAGATCTGATCGGATCAGATATTGATCCGATCAGATACTATACCACTAAGGGAGGTGTACGGTGCGTGCGTGGGTGTTAGTGGTACTGGCGCTAATCTGACGCTGCTTGGGGCTGGTGCTTGCCAGTTCACCAAAATGCTACCAAAAAAACTGTTAGCGATCGCAGGGATCAGGCCTGACTCTGCGAACGCTGCAGTTATGCGTTTAGTGTTTTGTAAGTGACAGTGATCGATCGATACTGCACTTGGGTGGGCTGGGCGGAGGGGCAAAACGCAGGTGCTAGCAGGTATCTGGGCTGATCCCGCTAACACTGCGTTTTTGGGAACCCTAAACTGCTGGGGACGCTAGTATAGATCTGATCGGATCAGATATTGATGTGTTCAGATACTATACCACTAAGGGAGGTGTACGGTGCGTGTACGGTGCGTGCGTAGGTGTTCGCGGTACTGGCGCTAATCTGACGCTGCCTGGGGCGACGCATATCACCGCCGGGCGATCAGGGGGCTAAACCTTTATTCGGTAATAAACGGCGGGTGCCCTGACACTAAAAAAAATAAACGAACTAACCAGCGTCACCCGTAACAGTTATACGGTGATCAGTGGTGAAAGGGTTAACTAGGGGGCAATCAAGGGGTTAAAACATTTATTAGGTAGTATATGGGGGTCCCTGTCGCTATAAAACGCTGACAGCGAACCTAAATATTTACGTTCCTAACTAGCGTCACCAGCGACACTAATACAGCGATCAGAAAAATGATCGCTTAGCGACACTGGTGACAGGGGGTGATCAAGGGGTTAAAACTTTATTAGGGGGGGTTAGGGGGGTACCCTAGACCTACAGGGGGCTAATACTAACTGTCCTACCACTGCTAACTGTCACAAACTGACACCATGCAGTAATCAGGAAAAAAACAAAACAAAACAAAAAAACCTGCTTGCTGTCAGTTTGTGACAGGGGGGGGTGATTGGGGGGGGATCGGGGGGCGATCGGGGGTGTTTAGTGTGCCTGGCATGTTCTACTGTGTTGTGTGTGTGTTGGTGCACTTACATGTCTTCTCTCCTCGGTGCTGGAACGGAAACTGGCCAGCCGAGGAGAGATGACATCACATCCTCTGCCTCTGTGTACTATACAGAGGCAGGGGATGTTTCTCATTGGCTGGGAGCGACCGCGAGGGGGGGGCCACGATCGGATGGTCTCCCCCTCGTCTCTCAACTCTCCCAGCCAAACGCCGACCGCCGATGGCACCGGGGGGGGGTCCGATCGGACCCCCCGCCCGCGGGAAGGCAATCACGTACCAGGTACGTGATTTTGCCTGCCCGTGCCGCTCTGCTCACGTATATATGCGTGAGGCGGTCGGCAAGTGGTTAACAAGGGACAACAATCTCATTGAGTTTGGAAAAAACACACCAAAAATACATTACTAATGTTAATAATGTTCAAGTGGTAAGTCTTGAAAATAAAATAATTTACATAACCAAAAACGGTGCTTTGGGTTAACTTTATCTAAAAACTAAAAAATAATCACTATAAAAAAAAAACAGAATAATGGGTTCTTTGTGGTAACTTTACAAACCTAAAAAAAAAAAAAAAAAAAGGGGAAAAAGTATTATTAGTATGGAAACATTGTTTTTAAAATGCATACTATATCATTCATGAGATCAAAGAGAAAAAGAATCCAGAAATCAGTTTGGGAGAACTCTGATTATGAACAGAAAAACACCTTCGTTCTTTAGAGCCTTCGTAAAGAAGAAATAAAATGCGCTGCATTCAACGATCACAGATTTTGCAGCGTGATGAATGTGCTACCTACAATACGAACACTAGTTTTACTAGACCGAGTGCTTCCGTTTAGTTTTTGCTTATGAGCATGCGTCGTTTTTTTGTCCGTCGGACTAGCATACAGACGAGCGGACTTCGGGGTCCGTCGTAGTTACGACGTGAAGATTTGAAGCATGCTTCAAATCTAAAGTCCGTCGGATTTGAGGCTAAAAAAGTCCGTTGAAAGTCCGGAGAAGCCCACACACGATCGGATTACCAGCCAGCTTTAGTCCGTCAGCGTCCGTTGGACTTTTGTAGACGAAAAGTCCACCGTGTGTACGCGGCATCACATGATCCCACACAGTGTGTGACTATCAGAATGCAGTTACATTCAGTTATAAATATAGTTTTTTTTATAGAGAACCATCTCTTAGTATAATAAATGAAGAGATATCAGGAATTAGGATGTCAGTCCATTGAATCTTCTTGGTCCATGGATGATGTGGCATAACGGCCTCTTTTGTGAGAATGATGATTCCCATTTTGTTCTGAAATTTTCTGAGTGCTGCCTGAAGGTGAAGATGATGCCATTCTTCTGCGTGTGGGAGTGTTGCTGCTTGTGGGTTCTGTCAGATTTAATTTTAAAAGGGTTTGTTGTAGTTCATCTGCTGATCTGCTTCTGTAAATTGTACCTTGGTAGTTAAATCTGACTGAAAAGGGGAAGCCCCATTGATACATAATGTCGTGGCGTTGCAGTTCCATTAGTTGGGGTTTCATGGATCGTCTTTTAGTAATAGTAAGTTGGGATAGGTCAGCAAAAATTTGATAATTGTGTCCTTGAAAATTAAGTTCCTTTTTTTCTCTTGCAGCAATTAGTATTTGTTCTTTCGTTCTGTAATAATGAAATTTTGTGATTATATCACGTAGGGGTCCATCTTTCTTTTTGGCTGTGAGGGCTCTGTGTACTCTGTCCAGTTCTAAACGTTCAATAGGGATATCTGGCTTTAGTTCTTGTAATAGAGCAGTAATAGTAGATTGCAGGTCTGTCACAGTTTCAGGTATTCCCCTTATGCGCAAGTTTGAACGTCTGGATCTATTTTCGTAATCTTCGAGCTTAGTTTGAAGTATTAAATTCTCTTTTTTTAATTGTTCCAATTCTGTTATATTTTCTTGGGTTGTAATTTCAATTTCATCCATTTTTATTTCTAAGGCTGCGGTACGGTTTCCCCGCTCTCAAACCCTATTTCATAGCTTCACAAGCCTGGTGGTGTAATATTACAGTATATAGCAAGGATACATCGGCAGTTGCCATAATCCATGGTCCCCCTTCCTTGGGTATTTCATCTAAGGTTTGTAGTACCTGCTTTGTGTCTCTTATGCCGCGTACACACGATCGGACTTTACGGCATACTTGGTCCGGCGTATCGGATTTCGTCGGACAATTCGATCATGTGTGGGCTCCAGCGGACTTTGTTTTCTTAAAAGTTTGACGGACTTAGATTTGAAACATGTTTCAAATCTTTCCGACGGACTCTGCTTTCTAGCGTAGAAACCGTTCGTCTGTGTGCTAGTCCGGCTGACCCAAACTGACGCATGCTCTGAAGCAAGTACAAGACGGAAGCGCTCGGTCTGGTAAAAATAGCCTTCGTATTGAAGCTAGCACATTCCTCTTCTGTGATCTTTTAATACAGCGTATTCTTTTTTTCTTTATAATGTGAAAAGAAGGAAGTTGTTTTGCTGCTTATATTCACACAGAGTTCTCACAAACTACTTTCTTCATGATTTATCCTCATGCCATGACTAATATGATATTTTTTGAAAGCCAGATCTCCAGAACTATAAAGTAGCAATTTTTTTTTGGACTCATCTTTATCTTTTACAGATTTCAACAATATAGATTTTTCAATGTGTGCTAAATTGTGTTTGTTTTTGGATTTTGAGTGTCAAGTTACCACAATAACCTTAATAATTTTTATTGTTTTAATGAACCTTAATGAGGTTGGTGTCCCTTGTTAATTAGACATAGGGGGGTTATTTTAAAAAGGCAAAATCATTTTCACTACAAGTGCAAATTGTACTTGGAATTGCCCTGAAAGAGCATTTGGAAGTGCATTGGCTGTGGATCCGAGGGGCACATGCAAGGAACCCCCAAAAATAAAAATTCTCTTGCACATGATTGTATGATAAAATCAGCAGAGCTTCCCCTCATTTCAGAGCTTGCCCTCAGATTTACAGCGACTGCACTTCCAACAAGTGCACTTGCAGTGCAATTTATCAAGTGCACTTTGCAATAGCACTTTGCACTTGAATTGCAAAATGATTTAGCCTTTTGTAAATAACCCACATATAGTCTTTTTGACCTGTACCTGCCTACTCACAAACCAAATGTCCTTTTGGAATCAAAACACATAGTCAATAATGTAAGGTAACGAAAATATCCATTTATTTTGGTCAAAACAGAAATGAGGAAGGCAACACTGGAGACACTTTTGGAATGTGTGAAGCCTTTTGTCCCCCAGGACTCACATCAAGTTAGAGGACAATAAAATTGGTATTTTGCGACCAGGGAGCACAGGGAGCACAGGGAGCACAGTCAGAAGTCAGACCAGACAGAAGCCAGACAATCACTTTCGACTCTTCCGTGGAGCCTTCCCTGCACGCTGCTCTGCAGCCTTCCCTCCACGCTTCGCTGCAGCCTTCCTTGGAGGCTATGCCTCTGGTGGTGTACTTGGGGCAGGAGGAGGAGGAGTAGCAGGAGGAGTGGCTTCATCTGCTATATATGTTTTTGCAGTAAGCTCCCCTCTCAAGCCCTTCTGATACGCTTGAAAAATCAGACCCTCACAGAGGAGGCGTTGCCCCTTTTCTAGTTCCAGCAATCTGGTGGCCATATAGGTTCCATACGCCTCTTCCGCATTGGGTGGTTTGCTGAGGATTTGGCTGGCTTTGCGAATGAGGGCTAGTGATTCCTCCTCTGTTTGGGTTATCTTTCTGGGCCTTTTGGTGGTAATGTGGAGGGGAGGCACCTGACACTCCGTGAGGCTTCTACTGGGCCCAGCCACGGCCTCCTCCTCTCTCCCACTGGGCAAGGCCTCCTCCTCTATACCTCTGGGCACAGACTCCTCCTGGCTGAGCTCATCCTGGGTCAAAAAAAGGGACATACCGGTAGTTGTAATTTTTGCTTACGCAATTACACACAATTTTTAGCTCATGACTTGCAAATATAATTCTAAACAAATAGTAAAGGCTATCTTTTTGACCCCACCATTATTCTAGCTACTCACCAATATTTGAAGTATATTTTTGCCCACTACTGTCTAGTGATATGTCTACATATTAATAATTGTGATGAAGTCATTTTTGGTGAAGCACTTCAAAAAATTTTATGTTTACATCATTAATATTTACACAATCCCAAATTCACCAAAAAAGTATACCTGGCTGAAGCTGGGCGCATCCACTTCATCAAGGATGAAAGGGCCCAGTTCTTCTTGGGACTCCTCAGCTGGGGTGGAGGGAAGGGTGGAGGTGGAGGGAAGGCTGGAGGGAAGGGTGGAGGGAAGGCTGTAGAGGAGGGTGGAGGGAAGGCTGGAGGGAAGGCTCGAAAGTGATTGCCTTGCTTCTGTCTGGTCATCCAGAAATCGTATTTTTTGGTAGTACCACAGCTCGGGGACATAAACCTGGTCTGCTGCTGCTCCGGATCTGCGCACTCCTGGATCTTCTTGTGTTCCCGCCTGTACATGTTGCGCAAGATACCAATTTTATTCTCCACAAACGTAAGGTCTGCCTGGGGGGCTCGAGTCTTCACAAATTCCAAAAGTGTGCCCAGTGTTGCCTTCCTTACATCTCTATTAAAATACAATGGGTGCTTGACCTCCCACAGGTTTCTGTTTTGTTGATACAAATCAAGAAAATGTGTCAAAAATTCTTCCTCCTTAAAAAGATTCATTTTTGCTGAAAGACAAGACACAAGATAAAAACTGTAATGTCAGTCCAAACTCCCAGTATTATATTTGGCTCAATCTAGGGTATACATACACACACACACACACACACACACACACACACACACACACACACACACCCACCAAACACATTCACCAAACACACACCCACGGACATACATAGGCCAGCGTAATAGCTTTATATACACTGCGCATGTGTCATGCTACGCCTGCATCACCCGCCCCTGACGTTCTTTAGTACGATTTGTCCCCGCCCCTTCACTCTTCATTGCGCAGTGGCAGGATATAGAGAAAGATGACGGAGAGAGTATCTGCAAGTAGCGTGGAGGAAAGCCCGGAGCCACAACCATCCAGATCCAAGAGGAGATAAAAAGGCCACCAACATGGCCTTTGAAGAGATGGTGGAGATGGTGTCCATATTGAGAAGGGAGGACTACGATGGCAAAAAAGGACCGTACACCCGACCCAATATGCGGAAGGACAAAATAATGTCTTCAGTTGTCACCGCTCTTGAACAAAAATTTGGCACTAAACGGGCTAAAGAACAATTGAGGAAGCGGTGGTCTGACCTCAAAAGTAGGGAGCCTGAACAATATTGGCGAATAAAGAAGCTGCTTAAAAAAGTAAGTACTTGTTGTGTTCCTAATGAGATACTTAACTTGCATGCTGATCCATATGCTTTTCGTTTATACAGCATTGTTCGTAAAGACCGTTGTTTTGAAAAAACATATAATACTAAGAAAATGACGTGTTTTTTTTGCCAAATACGATGGTACAGGGTTTTGACATACATTTAGGTCTTGATAATTTGTCGTATTCCAAAAATGTGGTGATGTTGTGTAGATGTGTTTGAAAATATAATGCTTCTTCAATAATGATTCAGTGATGAAATGAAAGGACAGGACACAGCAGCTGTTTCCATATCTGGACTCACGAGCACTAGTGTACTATGTGACACCCGAGAAAATTGTGGGGGGTAATACACATAGGGGCTCCAGGGGATACTTGAGGTCTCTGCATCTGTGAAACTTGCATGAAAATGTGTATTGTTTGGCATTTTTGGGCATAGTGAATTTTAATCCTGTCTTCAAAATTTTTGGTGCCAAATAATGACAATTGTCCGCAACTTCTAACGAACATTTCATATTACTTTTTCAAGACTGAAATATCACTGTGTTTTAACTATACCTTTTGTTTAATTATCATAGGGGAGAAAAGACTCAGACAACAGTCCAAGGATCCCAGGACCCCCCCAAGTCACCAGCCTGAAGCTGACATTATCCCAAGCCCCAGCCCAAGACCATGCACACCCAACAAGCTGGAGGAAGGAGAGGTGGAGGAAGTGTGCGATATTTCCACCCCACCAAGTGAGTGACTGACACCCCAGCTTAAGTTCATCTATTTAGGCGTGTATATTTTACAATCATTTTTTTCCACAAATTTTAGGTGATGTTCTGGTTGTGGAAGGCCAAGCGGCCAGATAATGGTGTGGAATGGCCAAATTGATAGAATGCATGACCAAATTGACAGCATGAGAAATCGGCTGGACAGCATGCAACAGGAAATAAAGAACATGATTGATGTTTTGGGCAGAATCTAATAACTTTTTGCCTAAAAACATCAATCATGTTCTTCATTTCATTTTCAAGTTTTAGTTTTCTAAAATGTTTTAACTTGCTAAATACTCTAAAGTAAAGATTTTGCAGATGCACACGGTGTGTCATCATGTGCTATCTTCCATCAGGGGATATCAATGTACTTGTTTTGTGTTTGCAACCCCTTCATCAGAATATTGTTAGTTTGTGAGAGGAACAAAGGGATTGCACACACAAAACACGTCCATTGCTCCCCCATGATGGGAGGTAGCACATGTTGACTTGAACCTTTTTTCACGAGAAATTGTGAGCATCTGCAATTTTTTTATTTTACATGGGTGACATCACCAGCACTGTTATTAACATGTTGAACTTTGTAAGTTCCTGTTATTTTTTGTTCTTATGGTTTTTAAAACCCTGCTGTGAAGCCAAATTATGCAAACAATGTATATTTTCTACAAATATGCCTAAACTAAAAAAATTCAAAAAAATATTGATAACCAAAAAAAAAAAAAACACGTTCAAACAAAATGCACCTTTCAATATGCACACAGTAAAATGTTTTTACTACTACAATGTGTATGGCTTATTATTTATCAATAACAGTTTTTTTTTTTTGTGTGGTTACAGTGACAAAGGGCTTTATTAACTAAAGGGAAATGCACTTGCCACTCCAAGTGCACTAGGAGACAGACAAAACTTAATGCAAACAAGGATCAAAACAAGAGATTGTTGCCAAATTTTTTTAATTTTTTTTCAAAAAATCTTAAAGATCTTGTTGCATTGCAATGGCCCCCCGACCATTAAAATAATTGACATATCTGTCACGCACTTCACGGGCGGTTTGGGGGGCCAAGCCAAAACGGCCACTTTCCAGGCCTGTGAG
The DNA here is from genome assembly GCF_042186555.1 of Aquarana catesbeiana. Classification (NCBI taxonomy): domain Eukaryota; kingdom Metazoa; phylum Chordata; class Amphibia; order Anura; family Ranidae; genus Aquarana; species Aquarana catesbeiana. The sequence continues at coordinate 286,075,198 of NC_133326.1, forward strand.
TGGTTCATCAACACCAAGTCCGGCCTCAGGCCCAACAGAAGTTATATATGTCAAAGAATGACGTCTCAAGAAATTATGCAGAATGCAGCAAGCAAAGATCACATAATTGATTTTGTATTCTGCTAGATTTATTGCGGAGAGGAACAAACGGAACCGGCTGGCCAGAATCCCAAAGGCATTCTCCACAACTCTTCTTGCTCTGCCAGCCGGTAATTAAATACCCTCCTCTCAGGGGTGAGTGTCCTTTGGGGGAATGGCCTCATCAAGTGCTCGCCGAGAGCAAATGCTTCATCAGCGATGAAAACTGAGGGGAGTCCATCCACATTCTGGTCATCAGGTGGCAATCCCAGGCCACCAGTCTGGAGATGCTGGCACAGCTTGGTCTGTGCAAAAACTCGTCCGTCAGACATCCGGCCATTCTTCCCCACGTCCACGAACATAAATTCCAATTGTGCCGAGACCGCCGCCATCAAAACTACACTATGGAACCCCTTATAGTTGTAGAAATAAGACCCCGAATGGGGTGGTGGCACAATGCGGACATTCTTCCCATCGATCGCGCCGACACAGTTGGGAAAGTCCCAATGGTCAGCGAACTGGGAGGCCACAGTCTGCCATTCCTGTGTGTTTGAAGGAAACTGTGGAGTCAAACAAGAAAAAAAATATAAGTACTTTTAAACATAACTTGGATATCAGATTACACAAAAACATTCTTGAACAACAGCAGTTGAACATTATTAATATGTGTAATTTTTAGCTAAAAAAAAAAAAATAAGGCCCACTTATAAGATTACTCACCCCCTCTGATGGACCATTGATCAATTTGTATGTGGGGGGAGGGGTACTAATTGGAGCCAAGAACACACCTGACAGTTGCAAACATTTGAGGGGGTGGGGGAGGGGTACTAATTGGGGCCAAGAACACACCTGACAGTTGCAAACATTTGAGGGGGTGGGGGAGGGGTACTAATTGGGGCCAAGAACACACCTGACGGTTGCAAACATTTGAGGGGGTGGGGGAGGGGTACTAATTGGGGCCAAGAACACACGTGACAGTTGCAAACATTTGAGGGGTGGGGAGGGGTACTAATTGGGGCCAAGAACACACCTGACAGTTGCAAACATTTGAGGGGGTGGGGGAGGGGTACTAATTGGGGACAAGAACACACCTGACAGTTGCAAACATTTGAGGGGGTGGGGGAGGGGTACTAATTGGGGACCAGAACACACCTGACAGATGCAAACATTTGAGGGGGTGGGGGATGCATACTAATTGGGGCCAAGAACACACCTAACAGATGCAAACATTTTTTGGGGGTGGGGAGGGTAAACCAGTACAATGGAGCTGATAATATACATTGTTCAAAGGATTATAGGCTAGAGGTATAAATGGACCTAGGATTGCATGATGGGGAGGTTATTAAAGGGAAATATGCTTGTAGACCCAAAAATGATTAAGGTAAAAAAACAGGCATGCATGAAGATAAAGGGGACATTCCCAGCATATTCACAGCATGGTAATTAGGTAACGAGGACATTGAGACAATACATTAGCAAACATTAAATACATATCATGTAATGTTACAGGAAAAAACTTACCTTCATATAGTCCTTCTGCAGGACCTGAATAATGGCAGAACAGGTCTCTGGGATTATGATCCCCAGAGCCTGGGGGGAGATGCCTGTCGAGAACTTCAAGTCCTGAAGACTTCTCCCAGTCACCAAGTAACGCAAAGTGGCAACTAGCCTCTGCTTCGCAGTGATGGCTTGCCTCATGCAGGTATCATATGATATAGGGGGTCAGCATAGCCAGCAGACGTTCAAAAACGGGGTCATCCTGAGAAAATTCCTGAAAAAAATTCCTGAAATCCTCAGGATTATTCTCACGGATCTCACGGAGCAAAGGCATGTGCAAGAATTGGTCACGCTGGCGCAACCAATTCTTCATCCATGAACTCCTCCTCGCCCTGTTCATGGACTGGACTCGGGTCAAAGTATTAACCCCAACACCAAGTCCCCACGCAACACAAACTCGAGAACGAGTACGTCCACGCACCATGGCTTCAAAACGGTCGGAAGGTCAAACAAACAAACTTAGAACAAACGCATTGAAGAACAGCAAGGCCTATGAAGAGTGACCTGAAAATCAGGAACGAGCGGACCAGAATGGCCTGCTAGGCAGGTTACGAACTGACCAACACGCACTGAAAAGCAGATACAAACCTCACAAGCACAAACTGAACCACAGAAAACGATTGAAATAAGCTGAAGTGTGAAAAGCGCAAATCGTTTCTAACCAAACTTCTACTAACACGAGATAAACACGAGATTAGCAGAAGGAGCCCAAAGGGTGGCGTAGTGGGGCTTGAACTTCCTTTTTCTAGTCCCGTTATACGTGCTGTACGTCACCGCGTTCAAAACCATCTGACTTTTGGAGTGATCATGTGTGCCCAAGTCTGTCCGTTTTTAAGTCCGGCACACCTAGCGTACAAAGTCCGGCGGAAAGATCGTCGGACCAAGTCTGTTGGAAAGTCCGCTCATGTGTACGAGGCATTAGGTATGCTCTTGTGTTTTTCACAGCTGGCTGTAGGTAATTATCTATGTATTGTCCAAGTCTGGAGGTCAGGGAATCTATCCCATTGACTATTGGTCTAGGTGAAGGGTTTTCTTTATCTTTATGTAGTTTAGGAAGTGAATAGATGATGGGTGTACGACAGGATTCTGGTATTGGGAATTTCGCCTCTTTTTTATTCAAAATGTTTCTCTTCAGGCCCAAATGCACAACCTGTTTGTTTGACTATATGTATTTTCATCCTCTAACAGTTTCATCATACTGTCATTATATTGTGCTTTCAAGAGGATCACGATTCCCCCTCCTTTACCTGCAGGTCGGATAACAATATCCTTCCTTTTGGTGAGTTTCCTAATGCAACTTTTTACGTAATTGGGCTCTTTGTTTTTCTTTATTTTCAATTCTTTCAAATCTTGTAGTATAACCTTCTTGAACACCTCTATGTGTTTATTATTATTTACAGGGGTTAAAAACTGACGCGTTCCTAAGTTCACTGTTTAAAATCTCCTGATTTTCGGTCGAGGGTCGTATTTTAATAGGCTTGCTCGCAATGTACTTTTTTATGTTCAACGTTCTGACATATTTTTGGATCCCTAGGTATGTTTGAAATGTATCCAAATTCTTCATGGGTGCATATTTAAGCCCCTTATCTAGGACTCCAATTTCTTCTTGAGTCAGCGGTGTACCACTTAAGTTAAAAATTCCTTCTCCTTTCACTAACCAGCATTCACAAGGCTTAACATTTAAATGTTTAAAAAAATATATATAAAAGGAAAACTATCATGATTTTGGGTCACGGTTGATTTCTGATATTTGTTTTCTTGCTTTAAAGAGTAACTCCACTTTTGTTGGAAAAAACAATACCCAATGTACATGGCAAGGATTTTAATAAACTTTGTTGCAGATTCCTACCTGTTACTGCTCTGAAAAAAAGCTGTTTATTCGCCTATGTCTTTTAGATACTGATTCTGAATGGGAGTGACTTTTTCATTATTGATCAGCTGATGTACTTGCAATGTTCTAGTGAAAATAATGTCAGGATCTGAATCCCTTTAGAAGTGATTAACCCTTTAGGAGCATCACCAAAATGGAAAATTTTGTTCTAGAGGATGACAGAAATCCGACTTGTATCTCAGTGCAGACTTCTGGGAAGATTAGTTACTCACACAAGCAGGACATGACATTTCTGGAGATTCTACAGATTTAAAAGGAAGGTTATTTTTAATAACATCAAATGACATAATGACTTGTGTCAATGCTAATTTTTTTTCCAAAAAAGTAGAGTTAACCTTCAAACTAATGTTTTTTCTGACATTATAAAAAATCTTTATTTTAAAAGAGAATGTTTTATACAGGGTATACTAAACTCAGAAGAGTCACATAGAATTATAAGCTTTCGAAAGAGAAAAAACTGCAAAAGAAATTTGCCCTTGAACTTCAGACTCTTTCAGATTTTTTTTTAAATACATTTTTTAAGTCCTGATCATTAGGAAAGAATGAAAATAAACAAATATATAAACAATATATATTTAATTTAATTGAATGGGATCACAGGTGGTATTGAACTCCAGACATGCAATAACAACCAATTGACACCATTTGGATGAAAATGGCCTCGGCCTTATGTATTGGTTTTCACTACATATATCTTTTAATATATAATGCATCATATTTTATCTTATTCAAAGCTTATCATATTATCAACTGTTTAAAACCAACAAAAACCAGCTCAGTCATTAAGGCTCGACCTGTAAAATCCATTAAATCCAGCTCAAAAACTGTCCCTTTTCTAGGTGAAAAGGACTTACCACATAAAAAAGGCCATGGCGGGGGGGGGGGGGGTGGTTGTGGAGCTCCTTGGTATCCTCTGGCTACTGGCAAAAATTCTCCTCAGCTATCCCTTTTAATAGGGGCTCATTCAGCTTCCAAAAGGTCAGCTGACCTCTTTCCACCTATCACAGCTGACCTTTTCCCCAGCTTCCAGAAGGTTCTTCCCATGTGACCTCTCTTGACCTATCATTAAACTCCCATTGATTTTAAACTCAATGGGGGACTTGAAACTTCCCAACCGCCATGATCCCATTTAGGAAGGTGGGGCCTTAAGATAGGCATACCCCTTCTTTCCCCCATTCCTCTTCTATAATCTATTAAAGGTATGTCAGTTTCAGCTGAGATTACATGACTAATTACAAGTCTCCGTTGTTGAGACATCATATGACCCATGCCACTTCTTGCTTCTGCACATGCACTGTAGATCAGTACCTTATAATATGTAAATACACAAATCATAAAATTGCACTTTGACCTTAGAAGAAAAATTAGTTTTTAATAAACACATTTAATTATTGACGAAAAATTAGTTTTTAATAAACACATTTAATTATAAGTTCCCAGTATATCCTAGTTTTCTTATTAGAAATATTATATTTTGAAGTTATTACCAATTTCATTGTTGTCTTTCCCCTAGTACAGTTCTCAAGAACATACCTGTTTTAAATAGACCTGTCATCATTTGTCCAAGTAATGTATTTCCTGAGTGTAATTCTTGGGACTACTATCACTGATGGCATTTCTTAATATGCTTTGTGCAATTTATCTGGCTTGTGTGTTCCCTTTTGCACAAAAAGAGTTTCCTTAAACACTGTATTAGATATCTTTATCACTGTCCTTGTTCTTCATTATGCACAGATAAATATGTGACATTTAAACTTGTTTCTATTTCAGGTGTTTGAACATGACTGATCTATGCTAGACAGGCAAACAAGTAAGTGCAGTGGGATTCCATTACATAGGAGCTAGACTTGACTTTGACATTTGCTTCAAACTAACACAAGTATTTTGAAGGTTTTCAAGAAAGTCATTTTTATTTTGAAACCATACATGGGAAATTGTGGTGTTCAAAACTTCCATTTTTTTCAATTCTGTTAAGTGTGATGCATGTTTTTTTAATTAGAATTTATATTATTGCTAAAAGATTTTTAATGTCACTTGCATTCTAAATATAATGTGTGAGAAGTATGAGTGGCATGTAGAGTGTTGGCTTCCCTCTTTCCAATGAGTAATTTATGACAACAGCAGGATCATTTTATTTAACCTACAAAGGGTCCTTCAGTATATCTCAACCTGCTGTGGGACATAGTCTAAATAGCTTTTCCCTTCCTGTCTTAAAAGTATTTCCTAGTCATACTTATTACTAAGAAAGCTGTACCTAGCAGTATGCATGGTATGGAAAAATGGAAACATACTGATCATATTGAGCTATAATAATGAAAACAACTCACACTGGGAAGCCCTTTGCATGTCTATATCTTCTGAAAGAAATGTAGAAATATAGAGGCAATTAGAATTAGAAGTTAAATTAATGGACTGGATGGTAAATCATGTCCATAGCTACATTTTATGGTATGTTCTGTATTGTTAATTTGAAGACAGAAAATATTAAAACGCATTGAAGATATAAGTAAAAATCTCCAAGGTTTTTGTAATCATAATATTTTGGAGGAACTAATATCTTATATACATACAACTAAAGTGCTGTGATATATTAGATGAAAATATACTTCTTCTCAGTCTCAGATAATAAACCTATTAATTGTGATAAAGTTTGGCTAAAAATCAAATGATCTCTTGCTCTTAACCAGTTCAGTTTCTCATGAGTGCATGGATGAAAACTAATCATAAATGACAAAGCCCTTACAACCAGGACATCCACTGCCATGAACTTACAGAGAAGCTCAATGCACCACAGCTGACCTGAGTGAAATATTTCCAGAAGAAAATGTAGACTATTTTTGAATAATAGACTACACTACAGTATGCGTGTTGTGCAAACATCATAGTAGGCTAAAAATTCACACACACACACGCAGTGTCTGGTTCAGTGTCCTTTTAAATTGCAGTTCTTTAAGCTGGGGATACCATAGTGGTTCACTGGGAGCCACTGAGTAATATGATAAATTTAGCTCCTTCCAGGCTGTTAGCTGGAAAGAAGGACCATTGTGTTCCTCCAAATGGGAATGTCATTGGATGGCCTAAGCCTATTTCTTCTGCTCACTCTCATATCTACAGAAATGTTTGCTCCCAGAGGAGCAAAAGTGCACTACAAAAGCATTTCTGCTTGTCTTATATTGGGAGTATATAAAGTAAATGCCATAAGCAAGTTTTATTATTAAATCACATGGCTATAATTGTTAGACTGTAATGATTTACCCAGTTTGTCCCTACTATTTATAACCTTTGATCAAATATACATGTTTTTATATTATAAAATCACAGATACATTTTTCCCATATACTGTATATGCAGACACATACATATACTGCATGCACACCAAATATGATATTTATATATTTATTTATAACTTTTATACACTATGTATAAATGCATGTGACCTCATTCACATGGAGGCACTGATCTGTACACCTATGCAGAGGGCTGTGTACACTCTACAAGGAGGCACTGGTGGTCTGTGCAGCTGCATGCAGACAGATTTTTAAATCAATGATATATGGAACTTCATGTGTGCCCCTGAGTGTACATTCATTTGGGACCAATGAACAGCTCTGAATGCAGTCTGTCCGTAGACACCCAAGAATGATCTACAAAATGATTTTATTGTTTTGTAAATTTTTGGGAAATGAAGAAAAAAGTTGGTATTGAGGAGCTTGGTAACGCATTACATACTACACATCATTAAAGTACAGGTCACAGAGGGAAAAGGAGGTAGGAAGGAATTAGTTTTCTTTTTTAAATCAGAAAAAAGTTTTATTTGGTTTTCCACACAGCCACGCACATGTGATACAAAACATTGACATAAAGATAAGAGTCAACATATAACATATAAGTTTTTTCTTTTTTGGGGGGGGGGAGGGGTTAGCCCGAGGACAGCTATACCTCCCATATTTTGAATGGCAGTGCGGATCAAAAAAGATAGCAAACAAAAGAAAGAAAACATAAAAACATCAAAAACATAATACAAAATAGTATAAGGTTGGACCTATTCCCAGAGCCCTGGGAGCATTTCTCAACTAATTAGGCTGCCCAGCCCTTCAACATCATTAGCCTCCATATAGAAGTCACATCAATTACCTTATCTACTTTACCTTGACACTTATCCTTGTAGCAGTCGATATTTGACCAGCTGATGGGGTGCCAGGCCCGGTACATCTAACCACTTCTGCCACATGTGTGAAATTTACAGGCTGCATTTCTGTGTTGGTATGTCAGTTTTTCACAAATTAGCATTTTGTTCACTTGGTTAATCCATTGTTGCCTGGTGGGGACCCTGGAAGTAATCCAACATTGAGCTATCAGTTTTCGCTCAACATAGAGCAATCTAAGTATCGCCGTGTGAGTAGAAGGAGTTAACATCTCCTCATCCAGGGCACCCAACAGGCACACGGTGGGATTTCTTGGAATGTCCAAGGAATACACCTGAGAAATTACTTCTAGGACATTGGTCCAGTATCGAAAAAGTTTTGGGCACTTCCAAAACATGTGCATAAGGTCCCCATGGTCCCTCATACACTTTGGACAGAGAGGTGTATCTCGAAGTCCCCATCTGTGAAATCTGACAAGCGTTCTGTAAGCCCTATGCAATAGATAAAGATGTGACAGTTTTTGCGAGGCTGATACTGAAACCATCGGAGCGGAGGCAAGGCAGAGACTCCATGTCTCCCCTTCCAATGGTCCCACATCTTCCTCCCATTTACATCTACAGGGTAGACTGGCGGGATCCTGAAGTGCACTAAGGATGATGCCATATCCTCTAGAGATCATACCCTTTTTTCATCTTCCATTAGAATCTCCTGTACAATGGCATGATCAATCAGATAAAGTAGTGTAAGTCTGGACTGTATTTGTAGTGCATGTCTCAATTGTAGGTATTTAAAGAAGTTAGTGCGTGAGAAACCAAACTCTGTATGGATTTCCAAAAAGGACTTGAGAACATGACCACTGTACAGTTGTGACAGAAATTGGATCCCCACCGCTTCCCAGTCCCTAAATCCCTTGAGCGTAAATAACTCCCTATAGTTTGTATTTCTCCAGATGGGGGTAAGTGTAAGGAAGCCTCTCATACCCAGCAACCGTTTAATGTATGACCATAGCGTTTTTATCAAGGTTATGGACGGGGTTCTCCCATCTAAATGTGCTTATCCTTTCTCCAAGGCGGACAGTGCAGTAATATCATCCGATGAAGTGCATAGAAGTTTGTGTATTGGGTCTGATGTATCCTTCAATCCCCATCCCCCCAGTTGCTGTAGCTGGGAGGCTAGGAAATAGGCCCTGGCATGCTGGACCGCCAACCCTCCTTCTTCTTTACTATGTTGTAGAGTGGATAAGCTAATTCTTACCGTCTTTTTGCGCCAAATTAATTCCCTGAACTGAGAGTCTATCTTATCAAATCAGCGCCGAGGGATCCATACCCGGGAATTATGACAAACATACAAGAGCTGCGGCGCCCATACCATCTTTATGAGATTCACCCTCCCTACTACTGATAATGGTAATTTACACCAAGCATTGCATTTCTCTCTAAATTTAGTCAATAAAGGGGTAAGATTGAGTGATATATACTGTGAGACATCCGGGGATACTTGCACGCCCAGATAACGAAAAGAAGATACTATCTGTATCATTGATGCACAATCGGGCAAGGGTACGGTCATCGGGTCTAGGGGCATTAATACTGACTTACTCCAGTTAATAGAGAAGCCAAACAGTGTATCATAAGATTTAATAAGATTCATAACTGCGGCCAGTGAACCCTGTGTATCACCCAAAGATAATAGGGTATCATCAGCATATAATGACATCACATCCATCCCCGTGCCACGCCGGAATCCTATAATCTCACTATCACCTCTTAGTCTTGCCGCGAGTGGTTCCAGAGCTAGAGCGAACAGCAGGGGTGACTGTGAACACCCCCGCCTGGTGCCTCTGAACAGTGAAAACGGTTCCGACAGTTCCCCATTGACCCTAATTCAGACTGATAGTTGAACATATAGTCATTTGACCCAACTAATAAATGTGTCACCTAGGCCCATAAGATTCAAAACTTCCACAGATAAGGCCATTCGACACTGTCGAAGGCCTTAGCTGCATCTAGTGAAAGAATGGCCTGGTTACCAGGATTCTCAAATGGGAGTTGAATATTCAAATAAAGGTGCCTGATATTTTGGGCTGTAGATCTGGTGGGTATGAATCCAGATTGGTCCCTATGGACCAACTTTTGGATCACTAGGGATAATCTTGTTGCCAACACCCTGGCCAGAAGCTTAACATCGGTCATGAGCAAGGAGATGGGCCTATAAGAGTCAGGAGATGTAGTTTCCTTGCCGGGCTTCAGTAATACTATTATGATCGCTTCATTCATGAAACCTGGTAGTGTGCTTTTCTCAAGTGCATCATTATAGACCTTCAAAAGCGTGGGCAATAGTGTGTCAGCATATCTCTTGTATACCTCGGACGGGAGACTGTCAGCTCCTGGGGACTTATTATTATGAGTTTGTTCCAAGGCCAAAGCCAATTCATCCTCCGTTATTGGAACATCTAGTAAAGCCGCATCCGAGGTCGACAATCGAGGCAGCTCCCACTTTTCTAGGAAACCTATTATGTCACTTTCACTGGGGTGCACCTTGGATTTGTAAAGGTCAGCATAAAATGATCGAAAGACTTGTGTTATTGCAGAGGTACATGTTTGGGTAACCCCTTGTGTGTCACATAAGGTTGAAACCATAGAGGTGGGTCTCTGAGCCCGAGCCAGCAATGCCAGCATTTGTCCAGTAGACTCCCTCTCCTCAAAGTGGGTCTGCTGCAGGAAAAATCTCTTGTTTTCAGCTAGCTGCAGTGCCAGCTGACTGGACATTGATTGTGCCCTTAACCAAGTTTTTTTTGTATCCTCAGTGGGATTGGCTATATAGGTATCTTCGGATTCCCTGAGTACCTTACAAACCTCTGTTTCCCAAGCCTTAGTATTTGTGTTTATTCTATTAATTGTGGTTATAAATTGACCTCGTAAAAATGCCTTTGTGGTATCCCAGACAACACCCAATTGGGCTGAGTTTAGGTTGTCCTGCAAGAAAAGTTTAAGGCGTTCCCTAATCGGATCAGGGGTTGGGAATAGTGATAACCAGAAGGGATTGAGTTTCCAGCTCCTGGGCTTAGCGTCAGTAGGTAATGCTATCTTAACCCAGAAGGAGGAATGATCCGATATGTGTCTATCCCCGTATCCAGAATCAACTGCCAATGGAAGTAATGCAGCATTACCTAGGCCCAGGTCAATCCTAGACAAACTCCTGTGGGCTGTAGAGCAGCATGAGTATTGCCTAGTTTGAACGTGATTTCTGTACCACACATCAGTCAGCCCAATTTCCTCCAATAAACCAGCAAAGGGGGTCATTCCTCTATTATGGACCGTTGCGGTGGTGGGTACAGGCAATTTGTCCCAATTATGGTTCAAATAGTTGTTAAAATCGCCCACCGCGACCAGAGGCACATTGGGGAATTGCGCCATGAACTTAGCTAGGCACCTAAGGATCTCGGTTGAGTAAGGGGGTGGTATACACATGCCAGCTATAAGGCCCCTTTCACACGATCGGACCGTTCAGGTCCGCCTGTCAGTTTTGACGGCGGACCTGAACGGGCGATCCATGTTAGCCTATGGAGCGTCGGATGTCAGCGGAGACATGTCCGCTGACATCCGACCCCGTCCGATCCGCTAAAAGCAGACGGATGGCTCTACGTCCAGATCCGTCGCTGGCGGATCGAATCGGGTGAGATCTGACGAAAACGGACACGCTGTCCGTTTTCGTCCGATCCCTCCATAGGCGGCAGCGGCGCCTGACAAGCCCCTCCCCGCTCAGTGAGCAGAGAGGGACCTGTCATCCGCCGGCTCAGCGGAGATCAACGGACAGATCTCCCGCTGAGCCGGCGGACCGAGGCGGGCTCTGTAGAAACGGAGTCCGCCTCATGTGAAAGGGGCCTAATGTAAACCATATGAGATACTGTACAGAGTAAAAAAATAAATCTCCCTCCCAGATCTATAATCTTCTGAGAACAGTGGAACTGAGTGTCCAGACGAATCAGAACACTAACTCCCCTGGCATAGGAAGGATATGTAGAATGAAATTGGGTACCGTTCACTCGGGGACTAAAGCTAGGAGTAGCATCTGGTGGGAAGTGGGTCTCCTGTAAACATACAATACCCGCTCCTGCAGACTTTAGGTGTCTAAGGACTGCCAATCTCTTTACAGGATTACTGAGACCCCTAACATTCCAGGACAAAAGCTTAATAGATGCAGTCATTTGCGTGTGTTAAAAGTATAAGTGCCATCACACTGGGTCCCAGCATGAAAAGGTATTGCATTTGAGAAACATTTCATATTAAAGCATTACATAAGGCAAACCTGGTGTCAGTGACACCTGAGATACCGCTAACTAGACTATCAGAGTTCACTTTGGCAGGAGACCCCAGAAGTAGAATTGAAGGGTCGGGCAAGCAGTCATAGTCCCAGTCTATTCTGTGGAGAAAAAAGAAAAAGAAAAAAAGAAAAAAGAAAGACAGCAACCAGAAAAAGCAAAACAACAAAATTGTCAATTGTGTAGCCAACCGGGCTCCCAGTCACTTGGGCTGAGGTAGGTAAAGCCCCCAGATAACATTCCCGGGGGGGGGGGAAGCAGTGGAAACACCCGTAGAACTAGCTTCTAGTTGGTAGATGGGGTTTCACATTTGTAGGCGACATAGAACAACCTGTGATTCAAAAGTCTCAATGTTCTCTCTCCGACGGACTTTTACGGATAAAACTCTTTCTTACATGAAGCAATGGATCCTCAATTCTGATCTTGACGCTGCTGTCTAGCATCTTTAAGTGCCCTGTCCTCCCAATCCAACCATTGTGCAGCTGATGTAGGTCGATCAAAAAAGTGGGCCGCACCAAGGGCAGTTACATGTAGCCATGCGGGGTACAGCATTCCATATTGCACATTTAGATCCCTGAGACGTCTTTTAACATCATTAAATGTTGCACGTCATTTTTGTAATTCTGCTGAGAAGTCGGGGAACAGGGAGACCCTGGAATTATCAATTTCCATTTTGCCTGACAAGGCCCTGGCTTTGGACAATATTGCGTCTCTATCTTTATAGTTCAGTAACTTGAATAGGAAGGGTCTGGGATGATTGCCCGGTGGCAGGGGGCGGGTAGGCACCCTGTGAGCCCGCTCAACAGCAAAGAGTGGGGAGAAAGACTCCTTACCAAAAGTAGAAGTAAGCCATTGTTCTATAAAATCCACTGGGTTTTTACCCTCAGCTTGCTTAGGGATGCCCAGGGCACGAACATTATTTCGCCTCATGTGATTTTCCATTTCGTCAAGTCGCATTGCATGTTGTTCAGTAAGGTGACAGTTATATTTCAGGTCTCTCTGCATGGGTGTTATGTCATCCTCCACTGTGCTCAGCCTGCCCTCCAGTGCAGATGTTCTCTCTCTGAGCTTCTGCATGTCATGGCGTACATATGATATTTCAGCTTTCACTCCCTTGATCTCATCAGGGAGTGCAGTTATGGACTGGTTGCAGGACATCACAGCTGAAAATATGTCTCTAACTGTGGGTTCTGCATCATCTGCACAGGGGGAGCTGATGTGAGGCCCATCAATACCATTTCTAGGGGTACTCACTGTGTTCCATGCTGGCTGCAATCCGTCTGCATCCTCCAAGGGAACTGTATCATCTGCCTCTGGAGAACCCCCAGAAGTGTCCCCCACCATGGGCATCCCAGCCAAGGCATCTTTGTAGGATTTTCCTCCAAACAGGAGCTTTTGTGCAGCCTCCTCATATTGTTCCTGCTTGGCACGAGCCGGCGCCATCTTGGCCATGAGGGTCCGTCTGTCCCCTGCAGCCGTTGGTCCTTCTGGACATGATCGCAGCCACTGTGTCAAGGCTCGGTGGAGATCCGGATGTCTCATGGGTGTTGGTGAGGCAGTATGAAGTAGATCAGCGGTCCAGAATTGGTAAGAGAAGGATTAGTGCACGGATGGCCGGCGGAGCTGAAGACACACATGTCTTTCTACATCAGCCACTAAGCCATGCCCCAGGAATTAGTTAGTTAGGTAGGCAAGGTAAAGGAGTTAACAAACAGGTCAAAGAGGGAGACAGGATGGATACAATGGATACAGTAGAAAGAGGGATAAAAAGGTTAAACATTATCCCACAATCAATTAAGACCATACTGTACATCATCAATCTACTGCTACTTACAATCTCTTCACTTGGGAGGCCCGAGGCATCCCCCCCCACCCACACACAGGTCTAAATCCAGCACTGCCTTCCCCATTCTATGGCATCCCCAACATATGGCCTAACAAAAAATTTAACTGAAATGAATGATAAACTGCATTTGTTCTAAACAAAAATGTTAGGTTCCTAAAAAGACACTTGTCTGATTTTTTTTATTTACTAAAAAAAAACCCATACACAGATAATTGGAACTGGTAAGTCGTACATCACAGTTATGCATCACACTACAATATTTACAAAAAGTTTTTCTTCTTGCACTTAGCATCTGCAAAATCTTTAACTAACTCATCAAACTGTATCATCTTGAGGACACTGCTCTTGAAAGCCAGTAGGCACAGATCACTTAGTCTTTCATGGGTCCTCGTGGTTCTCAGATAATTCTTTACCGATGCTAACTTGCTGAATGACCTTTCTTCCAAAGAACTAGTGACCATCAAGCTCAAATATATTCTAAAAGCTACAGTAACACCTGGAAAGGTATCAGCGGGTCCTTCATCGTCTAATAAAACTGCCTGTTGAGATGGAGGGAGACATGACCGGAGCTTGGCAAAGGCAAGAATCACACTACTGAAGTCTCGACAGAAAATAAGATAATTTTTTTATAAAGGAAGTCTACGGCTCATCGCAGCTCACCACCGAAATCACAAGGGATCCATCGCCTCACAGGCCCAGTGGATTACAGTGGACTACATGGTGCAGCTCTTGGTGGAGGTGGTAACGTATTGATACATGGGAATGTATACCAGCCCATATGTTTGTAGCTTGTCAGCAACTTTACACTAGTATGTAGGGATGAGCCGAACACCCCCCGGTTCGGTTCGCACCAGAACCCGCGAACGGACCGAAAGTTCGCACGAACGTTAGAACCCCATTGACGTCTATGGGACTCGAACGTTCGAAATCAAAAGTGCTCATTTTAAAGACTAATTTGCATGGTATTGTCCTAAAAAGGGTTTGGGGACCCGGGTCCTACCCCAGGGGACATGTATCAATGCAAAAAAAACTTTTAAAAACGGCCGTTTTTTCGGGAGCAGTGATTTTAATGATGCTTAAAGTAAAAAAAAAAAAGTGAAATATTCCTTTAAATATCGTACCTGGGGGGTGTCTATAGTATGCCTGTAAAGTGACGCGTGTTTCCCATGTTTAGAACAGTCCCTGCACCAAATGTCATTTTTAAAGGAAAAAATCTCATTTAAAACTGCTTGCGGGTTTAATGTCATGTCGGGTCATGGCAATATGGATGAAAATCAGTGAGACAAACGGCATGGGTACCCCCCAGTCCATTACCAGTCCCTTTGGGTCTTGTATGGATATTAAGGGGAACCCCGCACCCAAATTAAAATAAGGAAAGGTGTGGGGCCACCAGGCCCTATATACTCTGAACAGCAGTATACAGGCGGTGCAAACAAGACAGGGACTGTAGGTTTGTTGTTAAGTAGAATCTCTTTGTAATTTTGAACATTTTTAACGTGTTTAGCTCCAGCCAAAAAATCTTTTCTAAGCTTTTTGGAAAACATAGGGAAGGGTTATCACCCCTGTGACATTTGTTTTGCTGTCTTTCCTCCTCTTCAGAAGATTTCACCTCACTTTTTTGTCCCAATGAAAAATGTTTTTTGAAAATTTGGGTTTTTTTGTGGAACAAGGATTGGAAAGCATCAGTGGAAAGGAGAACTTGTTTTCCCATATTAACTCTTACAGGAGAGAATTTCCCTTCCTAGGGGTAGATTTCATCTCACTTCCTGTTGTCTCCTTCCGTTTGCAAGTAGGAGTCGTTTGTAAGTTAGATGTTTGAAAGTAGGGTCCTGCCCTATATACTCAGCAGAAATTTGGGCCTTAGGTGTTGCTGTGGCCACAACACTGTAAGCCCTCACAGGGCCCTGCTGTGAAATATTAGATCAAGAATTGTAATTACATGCCCCTGTTGAACAGGAGCTGAAAAATTAGGCCTTAGGCACTGGTGCTGGTGCCACAACACTGCAACCCCTCACAGACACTCTAGTTGGAACGCAGGAACGAGCCCTGCTGCAAATTATTGCTTCAAAAATTGTAATTACACGCCCCTGTTAGACAGGGGCAGAAAAATTGGGCCTTAGGCACTGGTGCTGGTGCCACAACACTGCAACCCCTCACAGACACTCTAGTTGGAACGCAGGAACGAGCCCTGCTGCAAATTATTGCTTCAAAAATTGTAATTACACGCCCCTGTTAGACAGGGGCAGAAAAATTGGGCCTTAGGCACTGGTGCTGGTGCCACAACACTGCAACCCCTCACAGACACTCTAGTTGGAACGCAGGAACGAGCCCTGCTGCAAAGTATTGCATCAAAAATTGTAATTACACGCCCCTGTTAGACAGGGGCAGAAAAATTGGGCCTTAGGCACTGGTGCTGGTGCCACAACACTGCAACAAGCTATCAGCGTGATGATTGAGGAGGAAGAGGATAATTACTCAGGGATAGTCACTCAGCATCAGCATAGGCAGTCTTTGAAGGGATCTGAGATTTCAAAAAAAATTATTCGGTTACATCAGCATCAGGTGCTTGGTAGCTGGTGGTGATCCAAGACTCATTCATTTTTATGAAGGTCAGCCGATCGACCGAGTCGGTGGACAGACGCACCCTGTGATCGGTTACCACGCCTCCAGCAGCACTGAATGTGCGTTCCGAAAGAACGCTGGATGCAGGACAGGCCAGTAGCTCAATTGCATACTGTGCAAGCTCTGGCCAGTGATCCATCCTCAAGACCCAGTAACCCAGAGGATTTTCGGTGGGAAAGGTGTCCAAGTCTGATCTTGCCCCTAGGTATTCCTGCACCATGTAAAACAGACGCTGGCGATGGTTGCTGGAACCGATCATACCTTGGGGCTGCGGACCAAAAAATTGTCTGAACGCATCGGTCAGACGGCCACCTTCTCCACCGCTCCTTCTTTGACTGACCGAAGCCTCAGCAACACGTTGTCCAGAAACAGGAGTTTGTAAACTCCCAGTCTCTGGGAACGCGTTGCACAGACCTTTCTGCAAGGCCTCCCGAAGATGTTTCATCCTCTGCTCCCTCTGCGATGGCAAGATAAGGTCCGCAACCTTACCCTTGTAACGTGGATCAAGGAGGGTTGCCAGCCAGTATTGGTCCTTCTCCTTGATACCACGAATACGAGGATCCTTACGCAGGCTTTGCAGGATCAGGGAGGCCATGCAGCGTAGGTTTGCTGAGGCATTCGGTCCGGAGTCCTCTGGGTCACTAAGAACGACATGGTCCGCAGCCACCTCCTCCCAGCCACGTACAAGTCCATGTGTTTCTTGGGACTGATCCCTTAAAGACTGCTGCTGATGCTGAGTGCCAGGCTCCACCTCCATACTGACACAATCTTCCTCCTCCTCCTCTTCCTCCTCGTCCTCTTCCTGTGTGATCGGCGGGCACGCAGGAACACTGTCTGGATAAAGGGGGCCTTGAGAGCTAAGGAAGTCCTCCTCTTCCTGCCTCTGTTCTGCCTCAAGTGCCCTGTCCATTATTCCACGCAGCGTGTGCTCCAACAGGTGGACAAGGGGGACAGTGTCACTGATGCATGCACTGTCACTGCTCACCATCCTCGTGGCCTCCTCGAATGGTGACAGGACAGTGCATGCATCCCTGATCATGGCCCACTGGCGTGGGGAAAAAAAACCAAGCTCCCCTGACCCTGTCCTGGTGCCATAGTCGCACAGGTACTCATTTATGGCCCTCTGCTGCGTGTGCAGCCGCTGCAGCATGGCCAACGTTGAGTTCCACCTGGTGGGCATGTCACAGATTAGGCGGTTCTTGGGCAGGTTAAACTCCTTTTGGAGGTCCGTCAGCCGAGCACTGGCATTATATGACCGGCGGAAATGCACACAGACTTTCCTGGCCTGCCTCAGGACATCCTGTAAGCCCGGGTACCTGCCCAAGAACCGCTGCACCACCAAGTTAAGGACGTGAGCCAAACAGGGCACATGGGTCATTTGTCCCTGTCGGAGGGCAGAGAGGAGGTTGGTGCCATTGTCGCAAACCACCATTCCTGCCTTAAGTTGGCGTGGCGTCAACCACCTCTGAACCTGCCCCTGCAGAGCTGACAGAACCTCTGCCCCAGTGTGGCTCCTGTCCCCCAAGCACACCAGCTCAAGCACCGCATGGCATCTTTTGGCCTGCGTACTTGCGTAGCCCCTTGAACGCCTACGGAGCACCGCTGGTTCCGAGGAAGAGGCCATGGAGGAAGAAGAAGAGGAGGGGGTGGAGGAGAGAGGTGTGTCACAATCAGCATTTTGGAGGCGTGGTGGCGGAACAACCTCCAACACTACTGCACCTTGTCCTGCATCCTTCCCAGCTGCCAGCAGAGTCACCCAATGCGCCGTGAAACTTAGGTAACGTCCCTGTCCATGCCTGCTGGACCATGAGTCAGCGGTAATATGCACCTTACCGCTGACCGCCCTGTCCAGCGAGGCATGGACATTGCCTTCCACATGCCGGTAGAGAGCCGGAATCGCCTTCCGTGAGAAAAAGTGGCGTTTGGGTACCTGCCACTGAGGAACCGCACATTCCACAAACTCACGGAAGGGGGCAGAGTCTACCAACTGAAAAGGCAGCAGTTGAAGTGCTAGCAATTTTGCCAAGCTAGCATTCAACCGCTGGGCATGTGGATGGCTGGGAGCAAACTTCTTTCGGCGGTGCAGCAGCTGGGGCAGGGAAATTTGCCTGGTACAATCTGACGTCGGTGTACCAAAAGCAGATTGCCCACAAGTACTTGGCTGTGACACACCTAATTCTACACCTTCATTCCTCTCACTGCAGGTCTCAGAGAGGACTGAAGGTCTAGTGGGGTTGGAAATCTCAGCTGATGAGGAGCAAGGAGAGATCCTCTTTGTTCTTTGGTGTGGGTCTTTTAGATACGCTTGCCAACGAACTGCATGGCAGGTCAACATATGTCTGGTCAAGCATGTGGTACCCAAGCGGGAGATATTTTGGCCACGCGAGATACGCTTGAGACATATGTTGCAAATAGCAGCGGTGCGATCTGATGCACTCGTCTCAAAAAAGGCCCACACCAAAGAACTTTTTGAATAACGCGCAGAGACTGCAGCGCCCTGCACATGTGGAGCTTTGGGGTGTGATGCAGTCAATGTGCTGCCCTTAGGCTGGCCCCTGGAGGGCATCCTGCCTCGTTGGTGATGTGCTGCCGCCTCCTCCTCCTCCTCCTCCTCCTCCTCCTCCTCCTCCTCCTCTCTCCTATCAGGCACCCACGTTGAGTCAGTGACCTCATCATCCCCTCCCTCCTCATCACTGGAGCAAACCTGGCAGTATGCTGCAGCAGGGGGAGCATGACTGCCAGATTGCTGTCCTTCTTGGGCACCCCCTCTGTCCGCGCTCATGTTACTGCCTTCATCGAGCTCAGTATCGTCATCAGAGCCTTCCAAACGCTGGGCATCCTCCTGGAGCATGTACCCAACACTGTGGTCAAACAGTTCGAGGGAATCCTCATGAGGACATGGTGGAGCTAGGGAAGGAGTCACTGATGACATTGAGCTGAGGGAAGAGGCCGCTGCTTTGCCAGACAAAGCACCCTGGGCATGGGTGAGAGAGGATGAGGAGGATGAGGACGGCTTGGTCATCCACTCGACCAAGTCTTCCGCATGTTGCGGCTCAACATGGCCAGCTGCCGAAAAAAAGGCCAAGCGTGTCCCATGGCCACGTGCTGATGAGGATGCACCGTCTCCACGACCAGCACTAGACACAGAGCCTGCTTGCCCTCTCTTATTGGCTTGTGACTGTCTGCCTCTCCTTCTTGGCCTTCCAGACATACTAATGGCCTGTAGCTGCACTAAGCTGGGATAGAACACCTGTAATTTTCTTCAAGTAGCTTTATATACTGTAACCAGACAAGCCTGCCTGTCAGTAGGAAGATAAGAGGAACGGATCTAGCTGAACACTGTGAGCAGGACGCACTGTACTAAATGTAAATAGTCTAGCTGCCTGACCGTGGTACTAATAGGATCAAATAGAACACCTGTAATTTTCTTCAGGTAGCTTTATATACTGTAACCAGACAAGCCTGCCTGTCATTAGGAAGATAACAGGAACGGATCTAGCTGTACACTGTGAGCAGGACGCACTGTACTAAATGTAAATAGTCTAGCTGCCTGACCGTGGTACTAATAGGATCAAATAGAACACCTGTAATTTTCTTCAGGTAGCTTTATATACTGTAACCAGACAAGCCTGCCTGTCAGTAGGAAGATAACAGGAACGGATCTAGCTGTACACTGTGAGCAGGACGCACTGTACTAAATGTAAATAGTCTAGCTGCCTGACCGTGGTACTAATAGGATCAAATAGAACACCTGTAATTTTCTTCAGGTAGCTTTATATACTGTAACCAGACAAGCCTGCCTGTCAGTAGGAAGATAACAGGAACGGATCTAGCTGTACACTGTGAGCAGGACGCACTGTACTAAATGTAAATAGTCTAGCTGCCTGACCGTGGTACTAATAGGATCAAATAGAACACCTGTAATTTTCTTCAGGTAGCTTTATATACTGTAACCAGACAAGCCTGCCTGTCAGTAGGAAGATAACAGGAACGGATCTAGCTGAACACTGTGAGCAGGACGCACTGTACTAAATGTAAATAGTCTAGCTGCCTGACCGTGGTACTAATAGGATCAAATAGAACACCTGTAATTTTCTTCAGGTAGCTTTATATACTGTAACCAGACAAGCCTGCCGGTCAGTAGGAATTTAACAGGAACGGATCTAGCTGAACACTGTGAGCAGGACGCACTGCATTAAATGTAAATAGTCTAGATAGAAGATAACAGGAACAGATCTAGCTAAACTGAATACAGTGTATATATATATATGCAACACCTGGGATGCATATATATACACAATACACTGTAAGTGCAGCTAACTGACTGACTGTTCTGCCTAATCTATCTAACTCAAATCAAATGACACTGTCTCTCTCTCTCTCTATCTCTCAGCACACCGGAACACACACTACACAGGGCCGCCGTGCAGGCGGCCTTATATAGTGTGGGGTGTGTACTAAATCCCCTGAGCCATAATTGGCCAAAGCCACCCTGGCTTTGGCCAATTACAGCTCTCTCTACTGACAGCGCTGTGATTGGCCAAGCATGCGGGTCATAGTGCATGCTTGGCCAATCATCAGCCAGCAATGCACTGCGATGCCGCAGTGAATTATGGGCCGTGACGCGCCACACGAATTTAGCGCGAACGGCCCATAACGTTCGCAATTCGGCGAACGATCGAACAGCCGATGTTCGAGTCGAACATGGGTTCGACTCGAACACGAAGCTCATCCCTACTAGTATGCAAATGCAGCGGTGCTACCATCATAAAGGACCAAGCTATACATACTTGCCAGGAAATCCCAGAGAGAGCTGAAGACCAGTATGATATGATTGACCATTTATGATCTTTTCTATCTGATCACTTAATTGATGACTGAACTGGGAATTCCCACACTACTAATATGGATTGACCTACTGGACTGCTTATCCTTTCCCTACTACGTAGCACTATCTTCTAGATTTACTTCCAGTAGTAATACTAGCTTTGGTTACTTTATAATACAATCTAAGCAGTACATTTAGTTAACGATATCCTGCTTCTTTATCAGCACACGCGCTTCTACTCTCTCCCTCTCCACTCCTTCATTGCTTTGGACCACAGCTGACCGTTTAACCACCACTAACTGAGAACTAATATTAAATGGTTCATCCATTTAGATTACTACTATTTGGCTAATTGGCAGCCACTATTGTCCCTGAGGTACAAAGCCATACGCCCGGACTGGGCTAGCTCCACTTCTTTTATAATTGTTTGTCCTGTCTGTCTAGTCTTTGTCCGCAGTCATTTTGTTACACTGTTGTAATGATCACTGCACTTTACAATATCATGTGATTTTTATTGTTTGGTACTATCCAAAATAAAGTTGATTTTATTTAGTTCCAAATCCTATGACTATTCTGTTGCTTAGGGTAACCCCTTATATAAGCTCACCTCTATTGGGCTTACTCCCCTTCCCCTTCCCCCCTTTATGTAATGTTTCCCAAATTGCTATTACAGGAAACATTGCAACTAATCTGACACTTTGTTGTTTATCATATTTTATTTAGGCATTGAGCAATAGTATCTGTGTATTATGCTAGTCAACACAATGGCAATGGTTACAAGACATAGGTCGCAATGGTAGAGCATTTGTCAGACTACATAGATAGCACTCTTTCACACTGCCATTGAACTCGTTTGACAATAAGGTTTAAAATTCACACCTCCAAAAAAAGAATTGACTCTCAAACACAAGTCATACTGCAAGAAAATTTGCCAGCAAAAAGCAATGCCAAGCTGCCTTTTTTTGCAGGTGTCATTGAAATGTGGTATTTGACTCTGAAGCTGCCAGAGGAGACTGCCAGAAGGTGGTTTAGTTTACTTGTCAGCAAAGCTGTTTTTTTTTTTTTTTTCATTTTCAGTTGTTTTCTGTTTGAGATATCCCGCAAGCCCCTTAAAAATAGTTCAGCTGTCCTACACCTCCCAGTCCCAGCTCTCAAAACAGTAAGCTTTTGGTTGAAAACATAAAATTAAAAGTTATTGAAAAACCCTTCATCCCACTTGGTGCATAATATATCTTCATGCCCACATTTTTACATGTGTAAGTGTAAATTTAAAAGAATGTCTGTCTGTTTCTCTAAAATATGGTCTTCACATTTTGCACATGATTATGATATGTTTCAAAGTCTTCATTTACTATTACACTTTCATACTTTTGTTTGATTGCTGTGAACATTAGACAAATAATTATCTGGCATAATCTGTTGCACCTGTGGATTACCAAAAGTCTGTTTTAAAAGAAATATTTTAATACGTTGCATTGTACTGTTGGGCACTGAAGAAACATTTTTGATTACATACTTACATGAACTATGTTTGGGTCACAGAAATGTTTACTGTACTGTAGCTGGCATACGCCTTGAAAGCCCCATCTGAACAGAACACCTTGGATTTTGCTGTTTTCCACTGCAAACAAATTATTCCTTCCACTTTAGTTTGACAAATACCACCCGTATAACAAAGCATTGTATTTGTTTTTCTGTGCTCTTCCATGTAAAAAAAAATTTATGGACCAAAATAATATGCTGTATATACTCTATGTATATATATATATGTCTATATATACATTCAGTGGCAAGAAAGAATATATGTACCTTTTGGAATTAATCGTTTTTCTGTAGTAATTTGCCATAAAATGTGATCTGATCCTCATCTAAGTCACAATGATGAACAAACATAATGTGCTCAAGCTGATAACACACAAACAATTCTAACATCTTGTTTCTTTATTGAATACACCCATTAAGCATTCAGGGTGCTGGGGGAAAAAGAAAATGAACCCTTGGAGTTAATAGCTGGTTGAACTTCATTTAGCAGCAATGACTTCAAGCAAGCGCTTTAGTAGCTCTGGATCAGACCTGCAATACATTCAGGAGGAATTTTTGACCATTCCTCTTTACAAAACTGCTTCAGCTCAGACACATTTGTAGGATGTCTGGTGTGAATGGCTCACAGCATCTCTATGGGGTTAAGGTCTGGGCCCTGACTGGGCCACACCAAAAAGTGCATTTTCTTTTTCTGAAGCCAATCTGTGGTGGATTTACTTTAAAGCTTAGGGTTGTTGTTCTGCTACATTACACATCTTCTACTAATCTTCAGCTTGCAGACAGCCACCCTGACATTATCCTGTAGGATATATTGGTAAACGTGGGAATTCATTTTCTCCTTAATGCAATCCCAGATAATGATATTCCCTCCTCCATACTTCACCTCTGTACCTGTTTTGCACCATACATAGGGCTTCATAGAGTGTTCTTCACAAACAATTCAACTTTTGTTTCATCAGTCGACCAAACATTTTACCAGTAGCAATGGGATTTGCCATAGTGCTCTTTGGCAAACTTTAGACATGCAGCAATGTTTTTTTTTTAGAGAACAGTGGCTTCCTCTGTGTTGCTCTGCCATGGACACCCTGCCTATTCAAAGGCTTATATATAGTAGACTCATGAAGAGGGATGTTTGCCAGTTCCAGTGATGTCTCCAGCCTTTGGCTGTTACTCGTGGGTTCTTTTTTACCTCATTGAGGGTTCTGTGTTGTGCCTTGTGAGACACTTTTAGGTAGAGTAGCCACAAGACTAAACTGTCTCCATTTATAGACAATTTGTCCAACTGTTGACTTATGGATACCTAAACAATTTGAGATGGCTTTTTATCCTTTTCCAGCCTTATGCAGATCAATTACTCTTGATTGTATATCTTCAGAGAGGCATAGTTCACATCAGCTGATGCTTCTTATGAACAGTAATCTTAAAATGTTTTAGTGTCTTTTATCAACCAAAGTAGCTCTAAACACCTCCAAACTCATTTCATTAATTGGACTGCAGGTGTGCAAACTACTTACTCCACTCAGCTTTCGTTGAAGTAATTAGTCTATGGGTTTACTTACTTTTTCCCCTGCACTGTGAATGTTTAATGGGTGTGTCAAATAAAGACACAAAAAATTTGAATTGTTTGTGTGTTATCAATTTAAGAACATGGTGTATTTTGATTGTTGTGATTTAGATATGGATAAAATGACAGATTATAGCACATTACTGCAGAAAAAGAGTTAAATCCAAGGGGTTCACTTACTTTTCCTTGCCACTATATTTTTCCTGACTAAACATAATACCTATATATATCCTAACTGCACTCTGATTCTCTAAACAGGCTATATTTCTGGGTAGTTCCTGTTTCCTGAAGGTAATTCAAACTAACCCAAAGTTGGCATACAGACGGGCCGGAGTTGTGAGGAGCAGAGTGTAGAGGTGTGGTTTAACTTTAATATTATTTGCATTTGTTTCATTCATGGCAACCAATAATGCACACTGACAGTGGACAAAACCAGATAGGGGGCTTTGAGGGACTAGTTCCCATCTAGTCTGCTTGCCTTCTGATTGACAGTGGATTGCAGGGCAGATTCCGTAGTCACTATTCAGTCCAATAGTAACTATGGAATCCCAATCACAAGGCAGACGGACTGCATTTAAAACTAGTGATAAAGTACCCCATCAGGCTCTGTCCACTACACAAAAAAAAACTCCTTACCGGCTGGATCTATCTGTGTGATGGGTGCAATGATCATGCTTGAAGCAATGCTGGACCTGAGATTTATCAGGTTTCAGAATTACTGAGCTGCACTGAAGACAGAGGGGGTAATTTATGAAAGCCGTGTGCCATCAGTAGAGGCGCACAGCAAGGCGCAACGCACATTTCCATATTTACGAAATGGTGGGCCGTTAACAGAGCATGAATCCCCCATTTACTATAGTGATCTGGGTGCAATCTGTGCGCCACTATAGACATGGTGCAGGGCATCTCCAAATCAATATTGACAGAAGATGGAGGTGCCAATATTATGGGGTGATGTGAGGAAGTTTAGTAACAACGTCAACTGCCCAAGTAACAAATATGCCCAAAAAAAGAATGAGAAAGTAACTTATTCAGAGAAAGCCTGCTATGCCTGCAAGTACGTTTAGAACTGCGTGAGATCAATGTAAGCAGTGTGCATGCGCAAGTGGCTCTTGCGCTCGTTCATATGCGTTTGTTCACTGTGCGGCCAAAATCTTAGTAAATGTTAAGCTACGTACATGCAATTGCACGGGTTGAACGGGCACACCTCTAAACTTGACAAAAAATTTTTACGCTGGTTCACCTTTATGTATTTTTTTAAGATTTTCACCCAGGTCATGTTAGCATGTTACGTTGCCAACATGTGACATGCACCTTGTTAAAATTATGTAAAAAAACTCTTGCTTCTCTAGCTCCTCCTAAAAGGGCATTTAAACTTCCCCCTCCAATACATATGATTTCCTTGGGCTAGCTTTTGCTTTTAAAGGGGAACTCCCCACTCTATTCTCCGATGCTCTTCTCTCCCCCCTCTAATCCCTTGGATTTCCATGGGCTAACTTTTGCTTTTAAAGGTGAACTCCACACTCCATTCTCCAATGCTCTTGTCTCCCCCTCTAATCCCTTGGATTTCCATGGGCTAACTTTTGCTTTTAAAGGGGAACGCCACACTCCATTCTCCAATGCTCTTGTCTCCCCTCTATAATCCCTTGGATTTCCATTGGCTAAGTTTTGCTTTTAAAGGGGAACTCCCCACTCCATTCTCCTATGCGCTTGTCTAACCCTCTAACCCCTTGGATTTCCATGGGCTAGATCCAAACCACATCCTTTTTCAGAGCATACAACAGGGCAAGCTAGGAAAGGGGCAAGAAGAGCGATAGCCCAACCCCCTCCTGAACCATACAAAGCCACATACACTCAACATACAGTATCTCACAAAAGTGAGTACACCCTTCACATTTTTTAAATATTTTTATTATATCTTTTCATGTGACAACACTGAAGAAATGACACTTTGCTACAATGTACAGTAGTGAGTGTACAGCTTGTATAACAGTGTAAATTTGCCGCCCCCTTAAAATAACTCAACACACAGCTAATAATGTCTAAACTGCTGGCAACAAAAGTGAGTACACCCCTAAGTGAAAATGTCCAAATTTGGCCCAGAGTGCCAATATTTTGTGTGGCTACCATTATTTTCCAGGTTGCCACTGGAGTCCTCTTCCACTCCTCCATGATGACATCACAGAGCTGGTGGATATTAGAGACCTTGCACACCTCCACCTTCCATTTGAGGATGCCCCACAGATGCTCAACAGGGTTTAGGTCTTGAGACATGCTTGGCCAGTCCATCACTTTCACTCTCAGCTTCTTTAGCAAGGCAGTGGTCTTCTTGGAGGTGTGTATTGGGATGTTATCATGTTAGAATACTGCCCTACGGCCCAGTCTCCAAAGGGAGGGGATCATGCTCTGCTTCCATGTGTCACAGTACATGTTGGCATTTATGGTTCCCTCAATGAACTGTAGCTCCCCAGTGCTAGCAGAACTCATGCAGTCCCAGAACATGACACTCCCACCACCATGCTTGACTGCAGGCAAGACACACTTGTCTTTGTACTCCTCACCTGGTTGCCACCACACATGCTTGACACCATCTGAACCAAATAAGTTTATCTTGGTCTCATCAGACCACAGGACATGGTTCCAGTAATCTATGTCTTTAGCCTGCATGTCTTCAGCAAATGGTTTGTGGGCTTTCTTGTGCATCATCTTCCTTCTGGGACAACAGCCATGCAGACCAATTTGATGCAGTGTGCGGCGTATGGTCTGAGCACTGACAGGCTGACCCCCCAACCCTTCATCCTCTGCAGCAATGCTGGCAGCACTCATATGTCTATTTCCCAAAGACAACCTCTGATTATGACGCTGAGCATGACCCGTGGTGCATATCTGCTTCCCGGAAGTGATGGCCAGCACACAGGAATGACATCACGCCCCTCCAGGAACTTGCTTGTACTGAGAAAGAGCGAGAGAGAGAGAGAGAGAGAGATGTTGGTTCTTGTATCCACCAGCAGAGAGAAGTTGGGTAGATGCCAGACTCCCAATTCTGGAGGCATAATAATGGTCTAGCACAGGGGTCTTCAAACTATGGCCCTCCAATTGTTCAGTAACTACAATTTCCATCATGCCTAGTCATGTCTGTGAATGTCAGAGTTTTACAATGCCTCATGGTATGTGTAGTTCCGCAACAGATGGAAAGCCATAGTTTGAAGATTCCTGATCTTGAAAAAAGGTGGTTTTTCATTTGCCTTGTATAATGCCCAAGAAGTATCGTTTTGGAAAATACAAGTAAGATGTTCATGCACTATGCAATCTGATTGGCCAATCTCTTTACAACTTGATATTTAGGCAAAATAGGTAATAGGAAGACGCACTTGAACAGTTAATTCAAATTGTAGGAAATGAAACAGTCTCTTGCACTAAATCTAATTTATTTAAGATCTAACTTATTGCAGTGTATGGTCACCTTTAAAGATCAAGATCTGAAAATATTAATTTATTGGGTTTAGAAACACTTCTCTGTTCTTTGTAATGTATTGAAAGATATGGGTAAAAAAAGAAAAAAAGCTGATTTCAAAGATATATTAGAAGTGATAGAAATGAGATTAACATCAAAAGGGTTAATTAACTAAGAACACCTACTAATTGCCAAGGCACATCCAATGAGATGAAATTGTATTGGGCGTGCGCTATTATCAATGAGAAAAGCACAGTTACCCTAGCGACAGTTGAAGTTTACATATACGGGTATTTATTATCACTATTTGGGCTTCAATGTGTGCATGTTCGATTAATGGCTTTTCCCGCACACCACTTAATGTATGAACTTGTGTAGTGCCTTCTTCTTAGTAAATTACCCCCAGAGTGTCCAGCATGGACAGTCTGGCTTAGTGCTGAACACCTCCTATCACAAATTCATGTATCTGTTTCAGACAGGAACATGAGTTTATCGCAAGCAGTGACATTCATTGTGCAGAGGAGTGAAAGAATCCTTAAGATTATGAATACCACTGAATCATTTTTCCATCTAAGTTTCAAAATTTGGTTCAGCCAATTTTGTGATCTAGGCACCTCTGCCATACTGCAAAGTGGTGATATATTTCTTTACACCAATTAAGTAATAAGGCTTGGTCTAGGACCCATTTTAGAATGTGATTACTAGCCAAGGAAGAATCAACATCACATACATTCAGCCCGGTGTTCTTCCCTACAGTAGAAACATAGTTGAGTTGAAATATTAAAGGGAGAAAGGCTGTTTACTTTGCAAGGCAATTTTCACTTTTCAAGGGGCTTTTCCCATAGCTTAGTGAATGAGGTGAATGGTCTGCTGACTTCTATAATTCAATCACTAGCAAGCAAACATACTGTTTCGATTTTGTGTATCCTTTTCAAAGTGAATTTTCACTGCATTCACTAAGCTAGTTCCTTTACAAGGTGATTAGCCTATTTTCCTTTAGTAAATTAAGACCATTTATGTTGTGGACTAACAGCACTGTTTAAGGCAGTGGAGCCCTGAATGGCCTAAATTGCTGACCATACTCTGCCTTTCAAGGGCTTCTCTACAGAGGAATACATAAAGCTAATATACTGATGTATGCTGCTACTAATATTAGTTGTATTTAAAATACATATGAATGATCATATAAACAAATATAAACCTAAGACCCCTTTCACACCGAGCTGCCTATAGCGTCGGCGGTAAAACGCCGCTATTTTTAGCGGCATTTTTCCGTCGGATTTGCGGCGCATTTCGGCCGATAGCGGGGCGCTTCTACCCCCCGCTAGCGGCCGAGAAAGGGTTAAAACCACCCGCAATGCGCCGCAATAGCGGCCTTTTGCCGGCGGTATCCCAGCGCTGCCCCATTGATTTCAATAGGGAGCAGCAGTGGAGGAGCGGTAAACACACTGCTCCTTCACCGCTCCAAAGACGCTGCTGACAGGACTTTTCCTGATGTTCTGCCAGCGCAGTGCCCTGGTGTGAAAGCCCTCGGGCTTTCACACTGGAGACAATGCTGCAGCTGTTTGAGGGCGGATTGCAGACGCTATTTTTAACGCTATAGCACCTGCAAAACGCCCTCGGTGTGAAAGGGGTCTTAATGGTATGTGCATTTCCTTTTAATCAAAGTTAAACCATTTTAAACAAAACATTGCCCCGGGGGGGGGGCTTATATTAGCCATATAAGTAAGCCATAATGACATTATGGCTTTAGCCAATATGGCTAGCACAATATGACTAAAGCCCACCAGCCACAGTGTGTATTTATTTCTCCTTGGACACGACTCAATTACATTTAGAATGTTATTCGTTATTACATTGTAGCATGCATGCTAACACATTCTGAAACAAAATCAATGGCCTCTTAAAAATAAAGAAGGCTCGGGTGTACATGTACTTCAAGGGTTACATTTTCTACCATGTGTCTAAAACATAATAGTACATTATTTTCTGGAAATTCAGAACTAATACCATAGCTATATGTTTAATTAAATGAAGGAACTTACAGATTGCTTTAACAGACTCTATAATTGAAACACAAAAATAGGAACAGTAGTAGAAGTGGCAGGGTGACTTTTATATCTTTTTCTCATAATTCCCTTAGGGAATATATTTCAAGCTGTAAAAATACCATTGACTTATCTATCTAATTTATATGTTAATTATTCTAGCTGTTCCCCATGGAGATAAAAAGGGAACTCCCAAGACAGTTGATTGTAAGACACAACATAACTCCTAGTTGTTTTATGTAAGAGAAAAAAAAGTGCAATATATATATATATATATATATATATATATATATATATATCAGAAAACAATTTTGATTTGTATGATTTTTTAATGTTAAAAATAAGTATGAACTTTGTATGTTATATCTTAACAAGGAGGTCCAGTCGTTGCTATATTTATTAAAAGTTAGCAGCTACAGAAAGTGTAGCTGCTGACTTTTAATAAACGCACTCTCATCTGTCCCACGATCCAGTGACATGCTCGCCCGAGCCATCGCTTGTTTCCCTCTTCTCTGGCCGGTGCCAGCA
The DNA here is from genome assembly GCF_042186555.1 of Aquarana catesbeiana. NCBI lineage: Eukaryota > Metazoa > Chordata > Amphibia > Anura > Ranidae > Aquarana > Aquarana catesbeiana. The sequence goes on from NC_133326.1 coordinate 286,105,622, forward strand.
TTTGAACTGTCGGCACCCAGCTGTGAGAGCTTGTGGCTTCCCAGCTGGGTGCACACTGCGCATGCACGAGTCCCCTGCATGTCCTGACTCCTGAATGGTTCGGCAGTCATCTGGGACCTGTGATGTGTCTCAGATGACTGCAGGGAGGGAGGTGGAGAAGACAACTTCGAGATGATCCGAGTGGAAGTGGGAGTAAGTACCTGTCAAAACTAGGTACCCGCTCCCTCCCCAAAAAAATGGCATGCCAAAAGCGGCAGAGGAGGGTGGGAGGAGTACTTAAAGCAACTAACAGTGGCCCAGAGAAAGAACCCGGAGACCCAGGGAAAGAATCGGCCACTGTTGGATGACGACCATAGAGCTTTCCAGTGACCAGATGGACACCAGTCATCTCTATGACCGTCGGAGGCCCAGGCGCAGCGTTATGACATCACGTCCGGGCAGCGATTGTAAACAAAGCCGCAATCGCGGCTGGTAAGCATGAGATCGTGAATTTTTTTTTTAATCTCATGCTTTCCAGCCTGGAGGAGAGATTTGGGGTCGTATTGACCCCGCATCTCTCCATGAAGAGGACCTGTCACGCACCATTCCTATTACAAGAGATGTTTACATTCCGTGTAATAGGAATAAAAGTGATTAAAAAAATTGTAAAAGAGAAAGTGTAAAAAAAAAAAAAACAAAGTAAAATAAATAAAAAAAAAAGTTTTTAAAATGACCCTGTCCCCGGTAGCTCGCGCTCAGAAGCGAACGCACACGTAAGTCCCGCCCACATATGTAAACGCTGTTCAAACCACACGTGTGGGGTATTGCCGCGTGCGTTAGAGTGCAAGAAACAATTCTAACACTAGACCTCCTCTGTAACTTTAAACTGGTAACCTGTAAAAAAATTTAAAGCGTCGCCTATGGAGATTTTTAAGTACCGAAGTTTGGCGCCTTCCATGAGTGTGCGCAAGTTTAAAGCGTAACATGTTGAGTATCTATTAACTTGGCGCAACATCATTTTTCACATTATACAAAAAAAATTGTCTAACTTTACTGTTTTGTTATTTTTGAATTCATGAATTCCAAAAATAAGCATTTAAAAAATTGTTGCGCAAATACCGTGCAACAACCGCCATATTATTCCCTAGGGTATCTGCTAAAAAAATATATATATATAATGTTAGGGGGTTCTGAGTACATTTCTAGTAAAAAAATGATGATTTTTACATGTAGGAGAGGTGTGCCAGAATAGGCCCAGTATGGAAGTGGTTAAAGTTGTTCTAAAGATAAAATTTTTTTTTAACTTAATGCATTCCCTGCATTTAGGCCCCTTTCACACAGGGCAGACTTCAATTAGATCAGCAGGGGATCTGACCGCTGATCCCCTGCTGATCAGAGCAGAGCAGGAGGATGACAGGTCTATGTCTGCTCAGTTTCTGCAGAGCGGACACAGACAGACCTTGCTCTGCTCTGTGGGCAGTTGGGTGTAAATGAACTCCACTGTCTATATACACCAAACTGCCCTCCAACCTAGATGAAAGGTTAAGATTAGAATATTGTTTTCAATACAAGTAGCATCGGATATGCAGAAATGCAAGACGTAAATAACACATTTTTTTTCTACAGTGACAAATGACTATGCACTATGCCAAAGAGGCAAAGGCATCTGCCATGATAATTTCTACCAAAGTGATAATTTCCACTTAAGGCGTTTGCTACCCTAAAAAAAAAAAAAATTGGATCCTGTCCCTTTAAAGCATGTTATACAGCACAGTGCTAGTGCTGCGTAATTTTGCCCTCTGTATCACCTGAAATACCTGGCTGATCCTGCCTCCCCCCCTTGTAAACTGACCATGGTATATTATGGCTGCTGAGCCCTGACACCATGGTCAGTTTAAGTGCCTCCGTCATCCACTGTATCCTGTCTGATCTCCCCCCCTGCCCCCCCACCTGTCAGCTAGTGACAGTGCCCCCCCCCCCTGCTAAAATAAAATTTACATTCTCGAACTATCTGCTCTGTCTCCTAATACTGTGTCCTCCTGTGTGCGCGATTTATTAATAAAATGCCGACTATCACCTCCTGCCCTCCCGGCTGACATTGTTTCTCGGCCCCGCCCACTGCAGCTAACAGACAGGGAGAGGAGAAAGCCAGCCGGTCCTGTGAGTGCTGAGTGGCACTCTGAAATACAGTATAATCTGCTTTTTTTTTTTTTATAATCACACACGGGCACATAGGATTAGTAGACAGAGCAGGTAGCATAATGAGGTCAGAGAGGCGTAACAACTACTTTAAGTGATATGGCAGTTTATAGCAGCACCAGATAATGTATTCAACTTCCCATCATCTCTTCTTTGCTCCTTCGCAGGTACATTTGCTGTCTGTCTGAAATTGTCATCTGCAATCACCAAAGATTCATTGATTTAACCATTGCCTTACTGTCTGTCTTTTTGCAACTGTCATCCTGAAAATCCCTGTATTATCACCAATGGTATATAGTTTAACACCTGCCTTGTTGAAATAGATTTATCATCCTCCTGTCTTTTTGATCAGAGAGCTGAAGAAATATCCATACAAACCCAAAACAGATAGAGGTACTCATGGGTCCTACAGCAGAGAAAAATCAAAGCAACAGTATTTTTGTCATTGTTTCAAAACAGCTCAGTTCATCTTTCTTAAGCAAAGATGGACTGAGCTCCATCAAAATGTTGCCAATAAAATAATGTTGCTTTGATTTATCTCCGTTACAAGACACGTGAGTTTTAGTGGTGAGCCGAACGTACCCAGGTTCAGGTCCCCGAATGCTCAGATACTGAAATTCAGATCTAGAATCTAATCTGAAATTAATAGGAAGCAAATATTCATTTTCAGCAATTGCTATTTTTTCAGTCCTGAAGAACATTTTTGAGAATGACAAAGAAACAGCACGGGGGGGCGGACACTGACCTGGGGGTCATGTACCAAAGGAAAATACATTTTAAAACGTATTGTTTAACGAGGAGAGGACATTTTGGAGCTGCTCAAAGCGTAACATAAAAAATATGCAAATCCTTTAAATAACATGCTTGGGGGATGCCCTGTACACACGATCGGACATTGATCGGACACTCCGACAACAAAATCCATGGATTTTTTCCGACAGATGTTGGCTCAAACTTGCTTTGCATACACATGGTCTCACAAAGTTGTCGGAATTTCCGATCGCCAAGAACGCGGTCACGTACACCACGTAAGATGAGACTATAAAAGGACAGTTCAGAACCAAGCGCGGCACCCTTTGGGTAATCTCGTGTTAGTAAAAGTTTGGTGAGAGACGATTCGCGCTTTTTCAGACTCGTGGTTTTCAAATCGTTTTCTGCTGTTCAGTTTATGCTTGTGGGTTTGTACCTGGTCTTCAGTGCGTGCAGCGAGTACAATTGACTTGTCATTGTGTTCGTCCGTTACTGATTTTCAGGTCGCTCTTCACAGGCCTTGGTGACGTCACGCCGTTACGTTCTGGACGCGTTGCGTCCCAGTGGGCGGGGACTTCTTCAGCTGAAGAAGTCCCCGCCCACTGGGACGCAACGCGTCCAGAACGTAACGGCGTGACGTCACCCGCTGCTACCGTGCATGCTCCATTCCGTGTCTCTGCACGGCGGTTTTCTACTAATCTTGTTGTGTTCGTTCTGGCACTTGTGAAGTGCCATTTTTGTAAGTGACATTTTTTTATTCATTTAAATAAATTGGAATGTACAGAGAGCACTATGTTTTGTCCCTTTATATTGCATATACCATGTGAGAGCCATCCTTATCCATAGCTCTGGTTAGAGCCATCCTCACCTTCAGCCCAGTGTCTCCTGACGGATTACCAGCATCCAAATAGGATCCCCTGTCATTTGACCCATATGGGAATGCCTTATTGACCCTCTATAACAAAAGGGTCCTGGTCATCAGGTGAGAGGCCACTCACTATATCGGTGTTGGGCACACTTATCTACTACTTTAATGGCATGCAGTCACGTGTGGTGGATATTTACTGAATACTTGGACATCATTAGCTGTCACGTGTGATTTAATGATTGGACATTACTAGTGCTTGCATCTAGTTTAGGATTGTATGCTACTGAAGGATTTTATGTTTTTTAGCATATTGATTTTTAGCATTTTGATATTTCCGTATCTTGCTCCTGAAAATTTATTATTTATTTTAATTATGTTTTATTAGCGCTACACCTTTCTTTATATATTTCTTTATATATTTACCCCAAACACCCCCTTAAATGTGTAAAAATGAGATTTGTGCTTTAAATTCAGACAGGGTGCCAGAGGCTTTTTTTTGGTGTCCCAAAATCATTTGGAACCCCCCTCCCCCCAACTGCTAAATCAGCTGATACCAATCCTCTATCTGCTGACTTTGCCAAACCCATACACACTATACCTACCTCTTTTGTGGTCAGATGTATGGATGAATTTCCCAAAGCATGTAGTGCAAGAGCCTGCCTGAACTTTTTGGTATCCTATTATTATCTTGATAGGCAATAGCAGAATGTAAAAATGTGCTAAAATGTGTACAGTGTGTATTTATCTCTTTGTATTATGACACTTTTTACCTGTCCAGTGGGCTGCCAATAGTGTAAAGTAAGGAGGGGCTGACCAAAGCAAGACACATTATTTAGGCATTCATCTCTCAATGAAGTGGAGAGGGTTACCTGTCCAAAACATCCCCCCCATAAAATTTTTCAAATGGCACATGAGAGGGGGGGGATCTGATAGGTGGACCTTATACCTTTGTCTTTAAATAGTCCCTAAAATAAATGTTATACTGATGTTGGCCAAGAATGTTTGTGTCTAATCTGCTTTCCATGTTTATGTGCAAAATGATTAATTTATTTTTCTTGTTTGATTCCACAGTTTCCTTCCAACCCACAGGAATGGCAGACTGTGGCCTCTCACCTTGCCCAGGGGTGGGACTTTCCTAACTGTGGAGGGGCAATTGATGGGAAACAGGTCCACATCATCCCACCACCCAACTCGGGGTCATACTATTATAATTATAAAGGGTTCAATAGTATTGTGATGTTGGCGGTGGTGTTGGCTACTTATGAGTTCCTGTATGTGGACGTGGGGAAGAATGGCCAGATGTCAGATGGTGGAGTCATCACCCAGACGGAGTTCTACAGGTGTCTCCAGAATGGCAGCTTGGACTTGCCACCTCCAGAAGACAATGTGGAAGGACTCCCATTCGTCTTCGTTGCGGATGAAGCATTTGCGCTGGGGACCATCTTATGTGGCCATTCCCGATGAGGACCCTCACCCCGGACCAGGGGGTTTTTAATTACCGGCTGGCCAGAGCCAGAAGAGTGGTGGAGAACACGCTTGGAATCATGGCCAGCCGGTTCCGCCTATTTCTTACACCCATACACGTGGCGGAGTATAAACTGAATCACCTCACCCTGGCGTGCTGTGTTCTCCACAACTTTTTAAGGAGAAATTCTGCCAACTATGCTGCCTCAGTTGGGCCCGCAAGGTCCGTCTAAGATACCTTGAATACTTTGCGGGTAGCGGGGCCATCAATATGCCAGACAATGTCTGAGACATTTTTTAAATAAAAAAATTATTTTAACTACTAAAATATTTGCTGACATTTACTGCTTGTGTTTCTTTTAGCTGACCCTGACTGAAATGTGTGTAGTCCTGAAAATGGCGTGATTGTGTAACATTAGAAAGCACTGTTGTGTGTTATTTACTAAAGGAAAATACACTTTGCACTACAAGTGAACTTGAGACTGCACTGAAACTGCACTTGTAGTGCAAAGTGGATTTGCCCTTAGGAAATAACCCCCACTGTCACAGAAAACACCAATTTTACCACAACAAAAGTTTGGGAGCTTTGAAACAATAATCCACACATTCTTGATTATCAATCTTTTTAATACAAGCACAATCACATGTGCATTTATAAAAGGATTTTAAAACAAACCAACATGTTTGTTGTATAACAATTTTTTGGGTCACATTAATAAACGTAGAAATGTCCTTTTAAGCTAAAACAGGCATGTTTAAAACCAACAAGAAATACACAAATCTGGAAATTACAAAGTTCAACTTTTGTAGAAATTGAAGGCAATATCAGACATGAGTATTTATAAACTGTGTTTGATATTGCGTTCAGATGGGGTGAAGTCACCCCTGGAAAAGCCAAATTTTGAAGATGCACACAAATTGCCGAATGTCAACATGTGCTAGCTGCCATCACGGGGGATCAAGGGATGTGTTTTGGGGGTGCAACCCCTTCCTCTCAGCTACTTTATTATTGAGGAAGGGGTTGCACCCCCAAAATGCCTACATTGATCTCCCGTGATGACAGATAGCACATGTTGACACATTGTGTGCATCTTCAAAATTTGGCTTTTCTCGAATATGTCAAACAATCTGAAACATTTTTCGATTCAAAAAACCAAAAAAGTAAGGGATCAGTGATGTTCTTCATTTTGTTTTTAACATCATTGATGTTTTTCTGTATGTTTTCCAAGTCCCTATTACACCCCATGATCTCCCTGATCAGGATCTGGGCACTCTCACTGGTGAAATGACCTGGATCCACAACATCACAATCACCTAAAAATATAAAAACAAAAACACACCATGTATTATAAATATGCCGGCATCCATCTCTTACCTGAGCCTGTGGTCGCAGACAATCACCTGCTGTGGTGACAATTTCCACCACGTCTCCTTCCTCCTCCTCCTCCTCCTGTTGGCTTTGGTGGATTTCCACTTCCTCATGAGGTGGGGGGGTCTGTGGTCTCCTCGGATGAGTGGTGTCCTCCGAGTCTTTTCTCCCCTATGTTAAAAAAAAATAGATATAGAAATAGGAATATGAAACATTGCTTGGAAGTGGGGTACAATTGTCTCTTTTGGCAGAGTTCCAAGATGAAGAAATATTTTTGTCACTTTGTCAAGCTTGAATACTTACCTGTTTTGTACAAGCTTCACAGATGGAGACACCCCTATAGTATACACTGGAGAAACTGTGTGGGACCCCCTAATAAAAAGGGTGTTCTTGTGTCCCACACTAGTGCTCCAGTGTCCAGATGTGTAAACAGCTGCTGAGTGTCCTCTCATTACACAGAATCTAGTTTGCATTACATTCTAGTTACAAACCCATCTAGACACCAAAATTATTTGAAGAAAAGTAGTAATTAGCACGCACCTGTTGTGTCTCCGCCATGCGCTCTTCCCCACTGTGCCGAATGAGAAGGGGCGGGGAATAGACTAGAAAGAACGTCAGGGGCGGGCGGAGTTTCACGCATGTGCAGTGTATATAAAGCGTAACACGCGTGCGTAGTACGTACGATCTGTGAGTGGAGGAAGGAGTTTTGGAAGCGCCAATCGTGATAACGAAGGTAACATTTAAACTTGGGCCTATACTGATTCTAGATTGAGGCCTATATTGGGACAAGATTAGGAGACTTTAGCCTGACATTAGGGTTTGTCTTGTGTATTGTAGATAAAATGGATGGCTTCAATGACCACAATTTCCTCCCCCTGTTCATAGACAAATACAGGGAGCTGCCCTGTCTGTGGCAGGTGAAACACCCGCAGTATAATCATAAACAAAAGAGGCAGGCAGCGCTGGAGAAACTTCTGGAGTTGGTGAAGCCGGTGGTCCCCACAGCAACCATCCCCTATTTAAAAGCCAAAATTGGTGGCCTGAGGAGCACTTATCTTAGGGAGCTCAAGAAGGTCCAGGATTCACAGAGATCCGGAGCTGCAGCAGATGACGTTTATGTCCCCAGGCTGTGGTACTATGAGAGACTGTGATTTCTGTCAGACCAGACTGAAGTCAGGGAATCCCTCTCCACTCTTCCTTCCACTCTTCCTTCCACTCTTCCTTCCACCCTATCTTCCACCCCAGCTGAGGCTTCCGATGTCCAACCTGGGACTTCCAGCCAGGAAGAAGTGGAAGAGCCCAGCTGGAGCCAGGTATAGCATTCTTCTACAGATTTATTGGTAAAACATAAATGATGTTTACTAGATGTTATTATTGATCACTAATTGCTGATTTAATAAAGTGTTTTAGATATCAATAGACAGAAGTGGGCAAAAAGAATTGGGACAAGAATGAAAAATGCTGGGCTCAGAATGATAGTCTGTTATATTTGTTAACATTCACTTTGCAACAGTCATGAGATGAAAATTGTGTGTGATTGATGAAGAAAAAACTAAAACGATGTCCCTTTTTCATACACAAGAAGACCTCAGCCAGGAGGAGGCTATGGAATGTGGCACACAGGAGGAGGCTGTGGAATGTGGCAGCCAGGAGGAGGCGGGGGTTAGTGGCAGCCAGGAGGAGGCGGGGCTAAGTGGCAGCCAGGAGAAGGCCGGGCCCAGTAGGAGCCTGACAAAATCGCAGGTCCCTCCCCTCCGCATTCAAACAAAAGACCCAGGAAGGGGAGTAACGTGCAGGATTCAGCACTCTGGCTGATTCAGGAGGCTTCTGCGTCCCTCAGAGCCTTCCCCACTCCTGAAGAGGCCTTTGCCTCCATGGCTGCCACAAAACTGCAGGGCATGCAGGAGGGCTAACGCCTCATGTGTGAGGACCTTCTTTATAAAACCTTAACCAAGGGGGTGAGGGGCGAAATCACATCCAATTCCCCTCCTGTGTGAGTTGGACCATCCTCCTCCTCCTCCTCCTGCCACAACTCCACCCTCATAGACACAGCGTGGAAGGAAGTGTGGAAGGAAGACCAGAAAGTGATGACCTGGGTTCAGTCTGGTCTGAGAAAAAAAAAGAGATGCAGGCTCTTGTATGAGCACAGCCTGGGGACATACATGTCATCTGCTGCTGTTCATGATCTCTTGGACTTCTGGACCAGACTGTTCTCCCTTAGATATGGACTCCTCAGGCCACCAATTTTGCCTGGAAATAATTGATATGTGCCCTGGGGGCCAAAGGCTTCACCAATTTCTGCTGTTTCTCCAGCGTTGCCTCCCTCTTTGTTTGGTTCTGACCCCTTAATAAAGGATTTTTTTGTTTCAATTATACTCGCCTATGTGTGTTTTCCTTCAAAAAGGACAGTTTGTTTGTGAGGAGGCAGGTACATTTCAAAAATACAATGTGAAATTAACAAGAGACAACAACACCAAGCAACCTCCTTGAGATTAAATAATACAAGATAATAATTGTGTTGTGGTAACTTGACACACAACACACACACCAAACTATTCTGGAGTTAAAAAAAAAAGAAAAAATATCAGGCTTGAAAAAAATACTAACCAAAAAAAAAATATTTTTGAGTCAGATGTGACAAATACAAATATTATATTGATGAAATCCTGATAAATAATAAAGAAAGAAGTTTGTGAGAAGTCTGTGTGAATATGAGCAGCAAAACTACTTCATTCTTCTAGCATTATAAAGAAGAAGAGAGTGTACTGCATTAAACAATTTAAAACATTGCAGCGTTACGAAAGTGCTATATCCATTCCGAACGCTAATTTTACCAGACCGAGCAGTTCCGTTTCGGAATTTATTCTGAGCATGCGTGGCACTTTGTGCGTCGGAATTGTCCACACATGGTTGGAATTGACGCAATCGGATTTTGTTGTCGGAAAATGTTATAGCCTGCTCTCAAACTTTGTGTGTCGGAAAATCTGATGGAAAAAGTCCACACACGGTCGGAATTTCCGACAACAAGCTCCGAACACACATTTTCCGTCAGAAAATCCAACCGTGTGTACAGGGCATTAGAGTTAGCATCATCTGCCACCACATAAATTGCATGTCTATTCATTACTTTAGCTTTACATATTTGCTTGGCTTACATACAACAGCATTCCAATTTAATTTCCACTCCAAAAGCAATTTATAATAGTTAGTTATTGCCTAAAGAATTTTTCTGTAAATAAATAATTAAGCATTGAGAGCAGAAGAGGCAATATAACCAAAAACTATTGTTATACATATACAGTATGTATCAAAACAATTTAAAGCAAAAAGCTAAAGCTATCAACATCATATAAATTGTAAAGCATGGTCAAAACAAGTCTCAGAGCTTAGCTTGTTCTGATCTTCTATTCAGTATTACACCAGAAACATTGTACAGACAAGCAGCATGACATGTAAGTGTTTATACTAGGCTGCAATGCAGGACCGAGAGACTAGGCAGATTTGATCCTCCTAAAATTTATATTATATAGTTTAATTATTCTGCGCTCACCAAACCTGATAATGTGATCAATATTGTATAAAATACAACATTATAAGTGAAAAAAGTGAAAAATATGAAAACAATATGTGTATATATATGCTGCTATCTCCAAGAATTAAATACTCAATTCAACATAGATAGATAGAAATAAGAAGATTGCGCAAACCTATAAACACATTATTAAATAATAATACAAAAACATATAACATGTGAGTGAATCAGTCCATGTGAATCAATTGTTATTGTGTTAAAAAGTCCCAAAAAACACAAAAAATACCAAAAAAAATATGGTTTTAAGAATTGTGACAAATGAAAGCAACTTCTGATTATTTTGTTACAAAAGTCTCAAATCACACGAAAAAAATTAAGTAACAATGAAGGCAACTTGCGATGCGTTTCCCTGTAACAAGCATCGACGGAACAGAGTCATCTCCGTTCCCAGTCAATGCTTGTTACAGGGAAACCAGACGGTTGGAGAGGATCTGGTGACGTCACCACGCACCAGCTGGCAGTCTGAAAACCTGTGGCTGTGTCTTTGTATCGTATTTCTTCGCTGTGCTTAAGAAATAATTTTATGGAATAAACTACCATTATTTACTGCACCATGAAGTTCCTTTTCTTCTAAATCTTTTATACTTACTAGATGAACATCAGGCAGAGTGACTGAAAGGTGGGAAATTTATTAAAACGTCTCGTTGTCCCTGACGGAGGAGAGTAGCTAGTGTTTGGAGTGGACCAGATGGAACATCACAGCTGATTACTGTGCATATCAGACAAGCTTGAACTCTATAACTTGGGGTTAATGTTTTCCCCTCCCTGTATACTTGACAGACACAATGCTTATAATGTTGGGTTTATTGCCTACTTTAATTTGCAACAATTAAAAGAGCTCTATGGTGTGAAGTGATGCTTGGGTGCACTGTAAATCTTGGTGCTTTGGTGCACTGTAAACTATGGTGTTTGGGTGCACTGTAAACTACGGTGTTTGGGTGCATTGTAAACTGCAGTGCTTGGACTAAACAGCACTTCTATAATGTTTGGTGCTTTGTTGTTGTGACTTCAATAGATTCACGTTGCTAATGTTACTCCTGCTGCTGTACGCCCTTGCTTCCCTTAACACACAGAATTAAGCCCAGAGCACTACAACCCTGGCAAAAACATCAGTAGAATTCTCAAAAGACAACACCATACTCTTGCATGAGTGTTGCATAAAACTAAATCCCTGCAAGAATTTGCCCTGTATAAAACTGCCCTCCTAAAATATAATTTCTGCACACAAGCTACCAAACAGACCTATTTTATCACTCACATTACCACCTTCTCATACAGTCCTCATTATTTTATTTTTATTTTCTTAACTTAATGCATCCCCCACCACTTCCAACTAATATCTAATTTATTGCCCAGGACATTTCAGAGACCATATACATGCAGTTCCTGGGGAGATCTGCATCAGATTTATCCACTTCATAACATGTATTGAATGTAGTAGTAGACATAGAATGTATGCATCTCAGCTCATTTGGACATATACGGGTTGTATGTTCATGTGAATTCAGATGCAGCACAGACAATGTGTATGTGGCCTAATATCAATAACAATATTACAAAATGTTCCCATTAAACAGAAAGCAGAGACGAAACCACCCCTCTAACTGAAGAATACCACAGCCTTCCTGAATACATCCATACCAAGTGTTTTGTTATAACTAATGCATATCAGCACTGTTATGCTGAATTTTGGAATTGAACGACTCTGTGAGGTCAAGCCTCTCAAAGCATTGGCATATCTAGTTCACAGTGTTACAAGCTGTGATTTATCTCTTGTGAGTATTACACAGAAATCCACTCTAAACAGATGCATGGTAGAAAAAAAAAACTGGTAGAAAAGACAGTCCTATCTTCAGTGAATACCGTGCAATATATAAAAAACTGAGAAGGGTGTTAAACTGGATATTTATTTACTTATTGCATCCCATACTAGAAATTATTCTCTAATTGATTACTATCGTACCATAGAAAAATAGTATACTCTAGTCTACTACAACATTTTTTGTATAATATTTTACTTGATAGAATATGAAATACCTATAGTGTTTCTTTCCATATTGCAGGGAAAGTTTAGTATTTTCTTAATTTACAAAATTCAGGGCTAAGAAATACATTTTTAGTCAGATAAATGTTTAATACTCTTTATAAATATCTCATATTTACATTTCCAGCCAGGAGGTGGAGCTCTAGGCTGCATGCTGTGCATGCTCCGAAACGCGTTACCCCCCACCACCTTCACCTAATGTCACATCGGCCACGTACGTTCCAGTTTTGTTCCAGAACTAGGGTCACCTCATTGCATCTTTACCTCCTCACCAGTCCATGTCACCAAGGACTCTGACAGCTGCTGGACGGCTCTCTCTCTCCCCCAGACAGAAGAGGATTACAGCGATCCGCATGAGGACAAATCATTATATGCCTATGACCTTTTACTATCTTGTAAGTGTTTTTAATCCCATTGTGCCTGTAATATATCTTTTAACCACTGCACTTAGAGTTGCCTTTCTCTTTCCTTTATGACCCTCCAGAGCTGCTTCTTTTCTACAAAGTGCCGTCTTCAGTGCCATCTCTCCACTGCTACTAAGGACCGGATACCCCGCCACACCAGAGCGCCCTTATCTCTTCCTCCTTTCTGTTCTCTTTTTCTAGAAAACCCATAATGCCCAGTAATATCAGTGTCATGAATGTCCTTTTATTAAAAAGTTGGTTCGTAAACTTATGCTTTTATTTACATAGTCAAAAATAGAAAATGATTTACAAAATGCACTGTGTAAACTTTAAAAATTAAACCAAAATTGATCCTGAACCATTATAGGGTTCCTTGTAACTTTAATAAGCCCTACATGTCTCCTGTAATATTGCAGCATATGTTGCCGAGATGTCCACAGATTTACTCTAATATTAATTAAGTCATGTATAGACCATCCGTGACATCTGGGGAATCAAATGCATGGAATATTTTTAATCTTTTAGAAGCCTAAGATTAACCTTAACTGTTAACAATGGCTTCATTTGCAACAGTCTGAAATCAATGTGTTGCCAATCAGGTGAATTTAATCTAATGCTGCTAAGCAATTAAAATCTCATAAGTAGTTTAGTTGATGATTATTTTGTACAGCAAGCAGATCTTTCCTTTCTTTTCCAGAAATGTTCAATTGTCCATATTTTTATACAGCACTCTCTATTCTATAACATCTAAAGGTACACTGTTACAAATTATGTGGCATTTCATATAATAATGCTAATTAAATCAGATTGGATATAATAAAACTATCTGGTCTATTATTATACTGTATGTACACTGCTGGGACTCTTCATAATCTTCTGTCTGATTCAAATGAAAAATAGATGTGTGACATAAAAGCGTTGTTTCCTTTTTTCTATGTAGAAAAAATGTTTGGCAATGCTTTCCAAAGAGTTTTCTTAAAATTTTGAAAAATCAGAAGCACTTATTAAAAAACCTCTATTTCCTGGTTCTTGACAACTTTTTTATTTTTGCCCATCCTGACCCCCCAGCAAAATAAAATACTACATAACAGCCAGCCACTCACTTAAATCTTTTCTTGCCCACTTTTTTTAAAACAGAGTTCAAGACATCGCATGGGTTTCCCTCAGGGGATTTTCTGCATTTCTTTGCCACATAACCAATGATCATCAGTCTCCTGGTTTACAACTGCAGCACAATTACTCTGGCCTCAATCCTTAGGCCCTTGTCTGTCTACTCCAGATAATTTTTTTTACACAAACTTGATGCATGCACCTAACAGCTCAATTGGCTCCCACCTGCCTCCTAGATGAAGTCCTTCTGAAACCTGGGAAGGGACCTTCCCTGTCCGCTGGGTCACAGCTCTAAAAAAAAGCTCTGAACACACCTGCACAATAAACAATTCAAGAACAGATTAGAAGCAAAGCAATGTACATGTATAGGTCTAGGGAGGGTTTCAAAGCCATTTCTATTGCTTTGGAACCCCAATGAACCACAGGGAGAGCCATTATCCACAAATGGAGATAACTTGGAACAGTGGTGAACCTTCCCTGAAGTGGCCGGCATACAAAAATTACTCCAAGAGCATGACGACGGCTATTCCAGGAGGTCATTAAAGAACCCAGAAAAACATCTAAAGAACTGCAGGCCTCACTTGCCTCAGGTAAAATCAGTGTTCATGATTCAACAATTATGCAGCAGGACAATGATCCGAAACACAACAGCAAGTCCACCTCCAAATGGTTCAAACAAAGCAAAATTTAGGTTTTGGAGTGGCCTATTCAAGGCCCGGACTTAAATCCAATTGAGATGCTGTATCATGACCTTACACAGGCCGTTCATGCTGGAAAACCCTTTAATGTGGCTGAATTAAAACAATTCTGCAAAGAAGAGTGGGCCAAAATTGCTCCGCAGCAATGTGAAAGACTCATTGGCAGTTATCACCATTGCTTGATTGCAGTTGTTGCACAAGGTGGCACAACCAGTTATTAGGTTTAGGGGGCAATTACTTTTTTACATAAAGCCAGGCAGGTTTGGACAGCTTTTTTGCCTTAATAAATGAAACCATTGTTTAAAAACTGCATTTTGTATTTACTCGGGTTATCTTTGTGTAATAATAACATTTGTTTGATGATCTGAGCCACTTAAGTGTGACAAATATGCAAAAAAATAAAAAATCAGAAAGGGGGAAAATACTTTTTCACAGCTTTGTATATATAGAGCGTGTGTTATAATTGAATTTTACTGGGGATTCTTCACATTTTCTGTGAGTAGTCAGAATTCAGAGAGTAGAGCCCAGATCTGAGGGATACTGTAAGTCTTTACCAGTTGATCACAGCACATGGTATTATCAGCCTGTACAAGTGCACACAGCATGTGTAAATTCCAGTTTCTCTCTCTGTGTGGTATAGAGAGAATTGGGACTTTTGCTTTCACTGGTGGAGGATTCAACCCATTCTGGAATTTTGCAACGCAGCAGTACATGTTTCCAGTACACACATTACTGACTCAGTAGTGCTTAAATCATGGCAGAGACATTATTTTATTATCATTGTCCATATACTCAAAACATTATTCCCTCTCAGGTGTCAGCAGCACTAAATATTCAGGACTGCGTTGCACCCTTTTCTCTTGCTATTTCCTTGCCCTAGCCTCCGCCCCCTCCCTTTCTGTATTCATACTATGTATTCTGGCAGCTCTGCCCCACTCTCTTTTCTTATCAAGTACCTGGTGAAGAGTGGGAGGCCTCTCTTGCACCTCCAGCCCAACACTCTTGAAGGTGGAGACAGAGAGTTTAAGGAGTGGCATGAGTGCTGTAGTAGCTGACTGGTGATGTCCAGTCCGTAGGAGGGTAAAGCTGGTAGTTGCAGTCCTCGGAACAGGAAGCAGCAGCAGCTTGGCACCAGAGCAGGAGATGGAAGTAACAAAAATCACATTTTTTAAAAAATATTGTCACCAGTGCAGTACAGCATTGTCATCTAACTGGCGTGGCATTGATCAGGGACACACTGACTGGTGACAGTACTAAAAAAATAAAAAAGTAAAAGTAATTTTTTTTTAAATTTTTTATTACACTGTTTTCTTTTTTTTATACTTTTTTTTTTAAACAAACTGGGGTAGATTTCCTAAAAGTGTAGACTGCAAAATCTGGTGCAGCTGTGCATGGTAGCCAATCAGCTTATAACTTCAGCTTGTTCAATTAAGCTTTGATTAAAAAAAAACTTAAAGTTTCTCTGCAGAACTGCATGTATTCTCCAGTTCTAGTAAATCAACCAATCACAGTGATCAGAGCAATATAATGTTATCATAGTAACATTGCACTACTCTGGGTAAGTAATCAGGTTTTTTTTTTTTACACTTTGTGTAAATTTTGTTGCGATATACAAGCTTTTTACTGAATGGAACTGATTCATTCAATTTGTTTTGCTGTGATTAGTTGTGATTGGCCAGAGCTAATCACATGGTACAGATAGGTTGTAATTGGCCCTGTCTGTACCATGTGATCACATTGACCAATCACAGCTAGCAACACAATGTACACAATGAATGTCATGAAAGAAAGTCATCCATTGTTTACAAGTGTCATGTGATCTGCTGTGATTAGTCACAGTGGTACTGACAGCATGCTGGTACACAGTGATGGGCTGTGTCCAGTGGACACAGATAGTGACAGATCGCTTCTTAATTTGATGATCACTCAGAAGGACGAAATGCCCGCCCAGCCTTTTAGACATGTGCATTCGTTTTCGTCTGAATGCATTTTCGTCCAAATTTCAGGTATTTTCGTTATCGTTTTAACAAACGATAATGAAAGTGCAGAATATGAAAACTGAAAGATCTGACATAAACAAATGCTTTATTTTCGTTTTCGTTGAGACAACAGTTCGATATAGATAGGAGATTCGACATGACACTGACAATAACAATCTGTGTCTATCGAACCTGTGGTTGAATGTGCCTATCCTTAACTTTATTAGTCCAAGATTATTCTACATAGAGAGAAAAGATTCGACAAAATAATGATGATGAATGTTATTGGCTGATTGTAACCAAAGAGGAGGGGCAGTAAAATAGCTAGAACTAAGTACACATGTACAGCCAACTTACTTTCACTTACGATTTGCTAGCAGAGAGAGACACACACTCTGAATCATTTCAGAAGACAGTCAATCTTAGCTGGTCCGTTTGTCAGAGAACCTGAATTATTTAGCAATTAAGCATAAGCACAGCAGCAGAACAACAGTGAAAGAAGCTACAGTTCAATTTAACTTTTTCATAATAATCTGCTGCTATTGTGTTAGTGTTGTGAACTTGATAGAGATACTAGTGTTGCTATTGTTGTGATGCCAATGCCATATCAATATCTGACACAACGTCGGATGCCGCGCCTGCCATTGTACTTGGAGATTGAGAAACGAATGTGAAAGTTGGCTGACTGTTGGGGTAGAGTAGACCATTCAACATGAACGACGAAGATTCGACAAAGCAACGAAAAACATACAAACGTCGAAACTTTGGCTTATGGTGTCTGTCAAAAGTTCTAAGAAGATTTGATGGAGCAGCTAAACTGTACGACGCTGCAATCGTACATTTCCGGTCAAATGCATCTGCCCATAGGCTATAGAAAAATTCTAATGTTGGTTGACTAGTAAAATAATAATAAATATAATTTTTACCAGTCATACAACATTAGAATTCTACTACAGCTAGCTTGTAGGTGGAAAATTCGACCGGAAATGTACACGTACAGTTTAGCTGCTCCGTCGAATCTTCTTTGAACATTCGACAGACACCATAAGCCTTCAATGACAGATTCAACCTTAATTAATTTGGATTTTCGGACGAATGCAATTTTTAATGAAAAATTAAATAAGTAAAAATGAATTTCGGGACGAAAACGAAATTCCAAAACGAAATATTTCAGTGTGCACATGTCTACAGCCTATAGCAGACTGATGCCCGGGCGGGTCTTTCGTCCTTCTGAATGATCGTCGTATGAAGGTAAACAATCAATAAAGTGTGTGCCAACCTAAAATGTTATCTGAATGGGCAGTATTGGGGATAAAATTGTTTTACTCATTCAGCCTTCATTAGCAGACACACACTATATAATCTTATTATCAGCAAAAAAATATATATAAAAGCACTGTCTTATTTCTTAAAAACAAGGATAAAATGCTTAAAAAAAGCTTAGGAAAATGAAGAAATTGATCCTTGGCAATTTAGAAATAAGTACTGTTTACAAGAGAACTAGCAATTGCTTTCAAAAGTCAGATAACCGATTTCAATTGGTTTGGCATTTTAAAATCCAATTCATGTTCCTATTTAGCATTCAAATCAAACAGTCCACCCACTCATGCTGATTTTTAATACATTTCAAGTCAGTTCTGATGAGCACTAGCATTTAAAAGCATTTACTCTTAGTGTCATAAAACATTGCATGCAATGTTGAGATTATTGCTACTTTACTGAGTAAATCAAATATTCAATTTATATTCGACATAATTCTGTGTATGCTTTTTTTTCTGTGTATGTTAAAAGTGAAATAAACCAATCATATTAATATGCCCTACCTTTTGAAATGTATTTGAAAGTCAGTGCACCCAAAACTGTTATTTCTGGTTTCTAGGGCACATTGCTTTTTTGTGAATCAGTAGGGGGACAAAGTACCCCTTACTCACTCACATGGGGGGGTGGCATCTCAGTGCCCCTTTATTTTTAAAGAGGGCTTCCAGATTCTGATAAGCCCCCTGCACGTAGACTCCCACAACCACCAGGCCAGGGCTGTGGGTTGGAGGCCTTGTTCTCATCAACATGGGGACAAAGTGCTTTACCATGCCAAAGTACCCACTTCATGTAGAGGCCATGTGGGTATGGCTCAGGAAGGGGTGGGAGCACTCTCCCCCCCCCACCTTTCCTAGCTTGCCAGACTACATGCTTGGATAGGGGTCCAGAGGATTTTAGGGAGGACCTCACACCATTTATTTTAGGTTTTTTTGGCATGGGACCCCCCTTAAAATCCATATCAGACCTAAGCGTTGTAAGGATTATGTGGGGAACCCCCACGCCATTAAAAAAAAAAAATAATTAAGTTTAGATTCTGCTATCAGCTGGAAATCCCTGGCTGATAACTGGGCTGGTTGTTAGAACACCGGCAGTTGCCAATTCCTAACATCCAACACAAAATGTGGGCAAAAACACACTAGAAAAGGATGTACATATGTGCTTTTGGTGCGTTTCCATTGAAGTCAATGGGTAAAAATCTTGCAGCAACCACATCAAAGTAGCATAGAACCCTTTACCAAAAATGTGTTGTGCTGTGCTGTATTGATTTGATCAGGCACCATAGGGAATAATGTGATTTTTACTGTAATGCAATTTTGTGCAAAACAAAATCGAATTGTGTGAACCAAGCCTAAAATGTCCCTTTATAGTGATTATTGTTTGTAAATGAACATAATGGGGGTTATTTACGAAAGACAAATCCACTTTGCACTACAAGTGCACTGCAAGTGCACTTGAAAGTGCACTGTGAAGTGCAGTCACTGTAAATCTGAGGGGTAGAGCTGAAATGAGGGGAAGGTCTGCTGATTTTATCATCCAATCATGTGCAAGCTAAAATGCTGTTTTTTATTTTCCTTGCATGTCCCCCTCAGATGTACAGCCACAGCACTCTCAAGTGCACTTGTAGTGCAAAGTGGATTTGCTTTTCGTAAATAACCCCCAATAAGTATCTACATGTGCTACCAGATTGCTACTATTATTTCTCCTGTGGATAGAAGCTATCCCCTCTTTGGCCTGCATATTCTCTCCCCACTTTAGTAGTGTTAGCAATATAAGTGACAGCATCATGTGCTACACTTTAACCACTAGACATCCGCGCTATGGCCGAATGACGGCCACTGCGCGGACCTGCATTCCCGGGAGGCCGTCATATGATGGCCTCCCCTGTGCACGCTCCCTGCGCGCGCCCTGCAGGGCACGCGCCGGGCGCGCTGTGATCACCGAGTCACTGAGACTCGGCTGATCACCGATCCGAGTAAGGGGCCGGTCCCGGCCCCTTACCATGTGATCAGCTGTCAGCCAATGACAGCTGATCACATGATGTAAACAAAAGATCGGTAATCGTGTTTTTTTTTACTCACGCTGACAGCGCGAGTAGAAAAAAAAGCCGATCACCGGCTGAGATGTCAGGGACATCGGTCCCGAAGTGGAAGAGGCACATCTGCCTCATCAGTGCCACCTAAAAGTGCCACCTAACACTGCCCACAGTACCACCAAACAGTGCCCACAAGTGCCACCTAACAGTGCCCACAAGTGCGATCTAACAGTGCCAACAAGTGCCATATCAATGCCCACAAGTGCCACCTATCAATGCCCACCTCTAGTGCCAATCAGTGCCACCTGCCAGTGCTGCCCATCACTGCCACCCATCAGTGCCCATCACTGCCACCCATCAGTGCCCATCACTGCTGCCTCATCAGCGTACATCAATGAAGGAGGAAAATTACCCGTTTTTAAATTTTTATAACAAAATATAAAAAAATAAATTTTTTTTTTTTTTTTAAATTCAGTTTTTTACATTTATTTAACAAAAAGTAAAAACCGCAGAGGTGATCAAATACCACCAAAAGAAAGCTCTATTTGTGGTGAAAAAATGATAAAAATTTCATTTGGGTACAGTGTTGTATGACCGCGCAATTGTCGATCAAAGTGCGTCAGCGCTGAAAGCTGAAAATTGGTCTGGATAGGAGGGGGTTTAAGTGCCCTGTAAGCAAGTGGTTAATTGACATAGAGGTGATTTATGGTAACTTACTGTAGGCTTAACGATACAAATGTTATCATGTATATGCAAAGTTGTTCCTCTATTATTTTTGTATTTAAGAGAAATAGGATTTTGCGTAAAAAAATATTTTTCTATATGTAAAAAAATCTGTCATGGAAGGTATGCAAAACACAGATTTTAGAATCACCATTTTCTCCTTTGCAATGCTGTAAAAAGGGTCCACAGGGAAATTAATAATTTATAAATTACTGTCCCAAATGTGTCTTTTAGTATTTTTCCTCTGCATGTTTTCCCATGGACATGCATACATATTTTTATTTTCTCCAGAACAGAGTTAATGTGTAACATCTTGAATAAATAGCATTTCTTTTTAAAGGATTATCTGTTTTTATTCCTTTGGATTAATATGTCTGCTGATATTGTAGTGAGTCCCTCGAATGAACGCACAAAAACACAAGAGCTATGAACTCATGCCAGTATAATTGATTCATTCACTTTAAAATGAGCACTGAGCTCTCAGCAAACTCTTATGTAAATTTAATTTTTCTGTATTAATAATTGATAGCTCTGACATTTAAAATGCCTTGAACTTTAACTATTCTTGTACATTTTCAGTATCCCTTTCAGAATTACATTAAGCCATTAACTCGTACAATGTATTTAGCTATAAATATTAAAAAATGCGAAGTATAAAAGATGAGTTGAAGGATTCTTTTTTGCAAATTAGAAAATACAATAAATTGCATAGTGTCTTCCTAACAGTTACATGTTACAATGCTGCATAAATTAATACTTATTAAAGGTATATTAACATCACAAAAAGTGAGTTAGTTAGTATTTGTTTATTTTTATCTTGTTAAACTGTTACCATACATGAGCAATAGACACCTATTGAATGGTCACATACTATACAATTTGTACAGCACACAAAATGTCAGAGTAAAGTGTCCATTAAACTAGTGCTCACTATGACTTGTAATTGAGAGCTCAGTTCCATCTTCTTCTACCTTCTGCATTTCTCTATTAGTCAACACTGATTGCCAACAGTAAAGCATAGGAGTGTTACTTAGGAAACTCTATCATATTGCTTAACATAAAAAATCAACTGGCTGGTACTTCTAGAAACCCATTGCAGCTCAAATTGACACATGGGGTGAAAGTTTGCTATGGTGCCTTATGTCACAACCACTTGCGATTTCTTTCTCTTCTTTAACCTCCTTAACATGATCCAGTGTCACATTAGACTATATTATGTGATTACTGCATAAGTGCATATACTGGTAGTTTTAGAGTTTTAGCTGGACACCAAGTACTATAGAATATTCAAAAAATGACAATGTACCATTTTATATTAATGTATGATCTATTCTTACTTTGCTGCTCTCCTCAGCATCACAGTAACCATTTAGGCAATGTTTAATGACATGTAATGTCCCATACCTACACAGCTATGTCCCTAAAAAAAAAAAAAAAATATATATATATATATATATATATATATATATATATATATATATATATATATATACAGTTTAACCACTTCAATACCCCTTCCTGCCCAGGCCAATTTTCAGCTTTCAGCGCTATCACACTTTGAATGACAATTGCGCAGTCATGCAACACTGTACCCATAAGACATTTTTATCACTTTTTTGAGACAGATTTTTTTGTAGTATTTAATCGCCACTGGGTTTTTTATTGTTTGCTAAACAAACTAAAGGAGACTGAAAATTTTGAAAATAAAAACATTTTATTTCGTTTCTGATAGAAAATTTTTCAAATAAGTAATTTTTCTTCTTCACCGATGTGCGCTAATGAGGCTGCACTGATGTGCACTGATGAGGCTGCACTGATAGGCATTGATGTGCACTGATGAGGCTGCACTCATGGGCACTGATGTGCACTGATGAGGCGGCACTGATGTGCACTGATGAGGCTGCACTGATGGGCATTGATGTGCACTGATGAGGCTGCACTCATGGGCTCTGATGTGCACTGATGAGGCGGCACTGATGTGCACTGATGAGGCTGCACTGGTGAGGCTGCACTGATGGGCACTGATGTGCACTTATGAGGCTGCACTGATAAGGCTGTACTGATGAGGCTGCACTGATGGGTGATGTGCACTGGAAGGCTGCACTGATGGACACTGATGAGGCTGCACTGATGAAGCTGCACTGATGTGCACTGATGAGGCTGCACTGATGAACACTGATGAGGCGGCACTGATGGACACTAATAAGCTGTACTGATAAGGAGGCACTGATGAGGTGGCACTGATGGGCACCGATAGGTGGCACTGATGGGCACTGATAAGCTGCACTGATCTGCACTGATGGGCACTGATTGACACTAATGGGGCTGCACTGATCATCAGGGCACTGATGGTCAGTGCCCTGATTATTAGTGTAAGCAATGTACTCACAGTGCCCTGATTATCAGTGTAGACAATGTACTCACATTTGCCCTGATTATCAGTGTAAACAATGTACTGACAGCCTTGTCAATTATTTGCTCTTCTTTCCTCACACAAACACAGCGTGTGAGGAAAAGACTGCTGAGAACCGGCAAGTCAGTTTACATGTGACCAGCTGCGATTGGACACAGCTGATTACATGGTAAAGGGCCTCTATGATTGACCCTTTACCGCGATCTGTGATCAGCTGTGTCCAAACAGAGCACGCCTGGCCTGATGCGCACCCTAGGGGGAGCATGGAAGGTGGGTTCTGGGAAGAAATTTATGGACGCCCTCTAATAAATGGAGGACCATGCTGTAGCTGTCTTTTGGCTATACCCGGTAAGGAAGTGGTTAATGATTATCATACCTCAGAAAAATACATGGGATGTAAAGCTCCTAATAGGGATAATGAGCCCTTATTCATTTACCATATAATAGTCTCAGAAAGCAGTCATACTAATGGCAACCTAAAAATTTTAAATATTGGCAAAATATGATGTTAAAATTTGTACCAGATAATATAGCTAAAGGTACTTGTTTATGGAACTCACTGAAAGCAGAACATTCATGACTAAATATGCATGCACTGCAGCCTACAGTAACATAAAAAATAGACTATTTTGTGAGGTTTTATGGTAGACATAATCAAAAGTGAAAAGAAGACCTTGGGGCCGCATTGCAAATCTAAGAATTAGATGCTTGATGCTGAAAAGCCCAAGAAGCACTAACTGATCTGGTGGAGTGCACCTTGACATGGAAAGGACGAACCTTAGCCTTGAGGTCATAATCTTTAATGGGGAGATATCAAATCCATGTGACAATAGTCATATGCCCTACAGAGACCATCAGGAACAGCAATCAAGGATTCAGTTTGTGTGAATGAAGCTGCAGCTGAGAAATAGGCTTGAACAAAGTGTACCACATCCAAACAATGTAGAGAAATCCCCTTATTATGTTTTGTATCAGAACAGAGAGATGGAGGAACAATGTCCTGTTTAAGGTAAAAGGAAGAAACCACCTTGGAAAGAAAAGAGGCCTTCAGCCTCCAACCAAACTGTACTTCTTTACAGGTAAAGGCTGCTAACCTAATAACTCACTTCCCTGAGGAGAGAAAGCGAGAAAAGCAACTGTGTTAGTAAGAAAAGAAAAATATTGTATTGAAGTATAACTATATTTAGCAATATATAGGGATATATTCCTTTTACTAATTTATTATATACAATGGATTGCATGTACATTTTCTATACACTATACCCACATATGCAGTGCTGTTAAAAAGTATTTGTGCCCTTCCTGATTTTTTATTTTTTTCATATTTGTCACACTTGAATGATTCAGACCATCAAACAAATTTTAAAATTACACAAAAATAACCCGACAAAAAAATCAAAAATGCAGTTTTTAAATGATAATTTAATTTATTAAAGGAAAAAAGCTGTCCAAACCTGCCTGGCCATATGTGAAAAAGTCATTGCCCCCTAAGCCCAATAACTGGTTGTGCCACCCTTAGCGGCAAAAACTTCAATCGAGCATTTGCAATACCTGGCAATGAGTCTTTCACATCGCTGTGGAGGAATTTTTGTCCACTCTTCTTTGCAGAAGGGTTTTGGATCATGAACGGCCTGTTTAAGCTCATGGCACAGAATCTCAATTGTATTTAAGTCCGGATTTTGACTAGGTCTCTCCAAAAACCTTAATTTTGTTTTTTTAACTCATCCAGAGGTGGACTTGCTGGTGTGTTTTGGATCATTGTCCTGCTGCATAACCCAGGTGTGCTTAAGCTTGAGGTCACAAACTGATGGTCAGACATTCTTCTTTAGGATTTTCTGGTAAAGCACAGAATTCATGCTTCCAACAATTGGGGAAAGTCATCCAGGTCCTGAAGCTGCAAAGCAGCCCCAGACCATCAAACTACCACCACGTTTAACTGTTGGTATGAGGTTCTTTTTATGAAATACTGTGTTAGTTTTACGCCAAATGTAATGGGCCATGCACCTTCCATAAAAGTTCAACTTTTGTCCCACAGAATATTTGCCCAAAATTCTTGGGAATAATTAAGTTTTTTTGGCAAATGTGAGATGAGCCTTTGTGTTCTTTTTGGTCAGTGGCTTTCGTCTTGGAACTTTCTTACTGTGGAATCATGAACAGACCTTAACTGAGGCAAGTGAGGCCTGCAGTTCTTTAGATGTTGTTCTGTGTTCTTTTCCTCCTGGATGAGTCGTCATTTTGTTTTTGGAGTAATTTTGGTAGGCCGGTCACTCCTGTGAAGATTTACCATTGTTCCAGGTTTTCTCCATTTGTGGATAATGGCTCTCACCGTGGTTTGCTGGAGGCCCAAAGCTTTAGCAATGGCTTTGTAACTCTTTCCACGTTGATACATGTCAACTACTTTGTTTCTCATCTGTTCTTGAAAATCTTTAGATCTCTGCATGATGTGTTGCTTTTTTAGATCTTTTAGGGTGCTTCACTTTGTCATTTTGTAAGTGATTTCTTGATTCAATAGGTTTGGTAGTAATCAGGCCTGAGTGTGGCAAGTGGAATCTAACTCAGCTTTCCAAAAAATGTGGTTAATCAAAGTTGATTCATGTTTTAGTAAGGGGGCAATTACTTTTTCACAGAGAGGCAGGCAGGTTTGGACAACTTTTTTTCCCTTAATAAATGAAATCATTATTTAAAAACTGAATTTTGTATTTACTCTTATTATCTTTGTGTAATGTTAAAATTTGTTTGATGGTCTGAATCATTTAACAAATGTGTAACAAACATGCAAAAAAAAAACTTTTTCACAGCACTGTACATACAATTTTGAAATGTCTCATAACACGTTGACATGACATGTGGCATCTACACCATTGTGTAAAATTTATTATTGGCTAGCCATCTGTATCGTCTCCAAAAACTGAAAAGGCTATAACATACAACCTATTTTTATGTACAGAATAATTATTCTGATGATAGCTTTTCCATTTAATATTCTCTATGATCACTACAGACATTGTACATGCTCAGCGTGACATTATACATCAGGCACTCTAAGACTATAATGTTTTTTGACTAAGCTAATTCTTAGACCATGGTTAATAACTATTTAGCTGAGCCTAGAAAGAATTCTGCAACTGATCTTCTATAATGCTGGCAGGGTGAACACTGGATACTGCCAGCACTTTCAAAGTTGGTGACACCCACTTGGCAGTAAGTGAGTTGCAGTATGAACATGGTGAGCCCTACAAATCATAGCTCCTTCCTGAACAGGCTATTCAATTTAATCTGTGTTTCAGCATCTAAATCTTTATTAAACTGCAGCAAACATGCCTACAAGTCAGAGATGAAAGACTAAACATTTAATTCAACTTTTAAATGTGACATGTTAGCATGTGCACTGTTTAGCTGGTGTTACCAGGTGTAGGAATTTAACAGAAGCATACTACATTAAAATACCAATAATAGTTTCATTATAAAAAAATAAATGTTATGTGTAAAGAATAATAATCTTTTTTGAAAATGCATAATGGTTTTGCAAATACCTTATATATTTATTTATTGTTTATGGTAAAAAAAATGTTTTTCATATTTCAGTTAAGATAATAGGAAATATTGCATGATTTTTGCATGGATGAGGTGGAATGTTTTTTTTTTTTTACCTTCTTTGCTGAGAAATGCCTGTTTTTGTAGCCCAACAGACTCAAATGTATACTAATTAGGTAAATGACTACTTACTCTCATTCCCCGTTGATCTTGCTGTGTACAGGTATGTGAGCTTCAATCAGAGAAAGTGAGTCTGAAGGCAAACAGCTTCTGCTGTGCTCGCTCATAACACAATGTCCTTTGAATCTTGCAACATTGTATTAAATGTTTATTTGTAAAACAGAAGTGTTATACAAATAGTACAAGAATAGATATGAAACATCAGTTGGGCGTTAGGCCCACAAGACCTCAGAATCATTTTAGTGCTGCTAAAGGCCCGAAGTATAATGTGCTGCCCACTGGAGCTCAAGAATCAGGCTGGCAACCTTTCACTCATCCAGAAGTGCCAACATGTGTGTAGAAAATGTGGGACAGCGCTCACCCAGCACGGTGTATACAAGTGTAGGTAACGGTCTCAGCCAGCGCTGCTCCACTGGCCATGCCACTGGTGAAATTTGCCCCGCCCACCAGGGCTTAGATGGTGGACGGGGTCAACACATGAGGGGGTGTGGTCAGTGGAGCGGTGCTGGCTGGGGCCATTACTTACACCTGTATGCATTGGGCTGGACAAGCGGAATTCCACATTTTCTACACACATATTGACCCCCAAAATGCCACTATCAGGAGGACACTCATACAAAGTGCCACTCGTAGGAAAATGGAGAGCGGTTCCAAGATCTCCTCCCTTTCCGGTTGCTTTAACTAACTGGAGACACAATTTAAATCATCACAAATGGTTTTACTGCAGAAACAAATAGAGGAAATCAGAGTAGAACTTAACCTTCTCAATAATAAGGCAGGAAATCAATTGAGATGGATCAGAAGGAAATATTACACCTGTGCCAACAAACATGGTCCCATGCTAGTTAATTTATGCCCATTCCTAAGAAATTAAACCTATTAAATTACATTTACCTAATATTACAATTACAGCCAACCCATCCACAATTGTGAATATATTCACATCCATTTTGTCCGCTATATATCAGCTCTGAGTCTTCTTCTGTAGGGACCTAACTGGCAATTTATTTCAGATCATCGCCCTACCCTTTCTAGCCCAGTCTATCATAGATATGATAAAAGTGGAAATCACTACTGAAAATCCTCAGGGTGATCAAATCTCTGAAAATGCAAGAAATACCCAGGCCCTCTGGGCTTTTTGGCTTTATATTGCAAAAAGTTCTCAGACCTTCTTGCCCCCCACCTGACTAACCTGTTCAATCATTTGCACACATACTCACATTCCTCTTCGCAATCGCCCATATAGTTATGCTTCCAAAACCTGCTAAAGACACTTTAGAGTCCACATATAGGCAGGTGCAGTTTACCTTCTCCACTGCAGGTGGCGCTCAACTGCAGCAGCATTGCAGAGGGAGAGGAATTCAAAAGGAACCTACTTCCTCTATGGTTTCCTGGATCACAGGGGGCAGCTGTCCAATTAGATGTGACTCTGGTGGCCATCTTGGGTCAGGCAGAGTCAATTTAAGACCCTAGTTCCTGGGCTTGGTGTGCATTTTGCGTGTAGCTAGTGTAGGGACAGGTTATCCATCTATCAAGGACAGTGCTTAGCGTCAGGGAGAGGTTTCAGAGGAGTAGGGAAAGTGCAGAGACATGCCATCCTACCGGAAGCCTCCGTACTTTGGTACAGACTGCATTTCGCTCCTCAAAACATACGCTGTCGACATACCTGAGACTTTCCACTCAGTGGCGGCTGGTGCTCAATTTTCTTGGGGGGGGGGCGACCCGCAGCCACCCCAGCCAGCCAAGCAAACAACCCCCGGCTTGGTGCTCGCTTCCCTTCATCGCTCGATCGTTGCATCGCTTGCCTGTCACCTGCCAGCCCCCCCAGCCCTGCACTTACCCTATCCAGGCCGTGGCTTTGGTAGCGTCCCCCCTATGTCTCCTCCCAAGTCCCGGCGGTTGCTTCTCCTCCTGACCAATGAGGACATAGTACTCACAGCCAATCGGGTCTTTGGACTCCCGGCCAATCAGGTCTCAGGACCCACTTCCTGATTGTCCGGGAGTAAAAACAGGTAGAAATAAGCAAATGTTAATTTTCTAATGTCACACAACTGGGTGGGCTCCGGGCACAGTGCTATGCACCTGAGTCCACCCTTTTTTAAACCAATTAGAGCCTCAGGCTCTAATCATTTGCTTTGTAAAAAATCTATTGGAACCCATGTATGCACTACATACTAGCTCATTATGCCTTTCGTTGCAGGTTTTTTTGTTTAAAAAAAATAAAAATCTGTGCGGGTATACACCTACTTTGATACACATCACTGATTGGATACTTTTTTAAGGAATTAGATCCTAAATATTGTTCATTAGAAGCGCGGCACATTGAATATTTTTATTTTTTACACAAAAGTATGGGAATGTGTTAAGTGCTGCCCGCTTAGATACTACATAAATACCAGTTGCTCACAAGAGTTCAAATAATATATTACAATATATTCCTGTTTCTCTGCACCTGGACTCTGATTTTTTTCTGCCACCACACCATGATGCACCTACCCACACACATAATTCAAAAATTAGTTCCGGCCAGCTTAGTAAATTGTTTTAAAAAGAACTGGATGAATTCCTAAATGCACAAAACATAATTAGATACTAACATTTATGCCGCGTACACACGATCACACATTCCGACAACAAAATCCATGTTTTTTTTCCTACGCATGTTGGCTCAAACTTGTCTTGCATACACACGGTCACACAAATCTTGTCGGAAATTCCGAATGTCACCAACGCGGTGACGTACAACACGTACGACAAGCTGAGAAAAATGAAGTTCAATAGCCAGTACGGCTCTTCTGCTTGATTCTGAGCATGCGTGGAACTTTGTGCGTCGGAATTGTGTACACACGTTTAGAATTTACGACATTGCCTCACTTACACCTGTTAGAGAAAAATAGCATGCTCCATCTTCTGAATTCTTTTGTTTCATGCAAATAAAACATTTGCTTACCACCATACTCGCCAATAAGGATCTCATGACTCAGCTCTTACTTTTTGAGCATACTGTATCTGCTGTTATATAACTCCCCCTCTCAAACTTATATCTGTCATTTACTCACGATTAAATAACTTTAATAACCACACAAGTCACACTTACCAAGTAGTAAAACAACCAACAGTGCATAAAAGATAGGGAAGATTGACTACAAATTTGGTCAACAATGTACTCCTGATCTTTTGATATAACTGCATTCAAGACCGTTGCAACCATTGTACCCATTGGCACGCTTTCATCCATCCTTACCTGGCACATGCTTTTGGGGTTGTTCCACTCCAGGGGATGTTTTACACACATAGTGGGTGTGCCTTATGCTTACCCAGTTTTGGACCAGAGCCCTTGCAATCTCTATTTACTAGTCCTTTACCTAGAGACCACTGGTTTGTTCTGCTCCATTTAAAACAACCAAGACTCAATACATCCCAATTCAAACTGGCAATGTATGTCTTCTTAGCAGTGAAATAGGCTATAGCTAAAGCCTGGAAACAACAATTTGTCTACTTCTTGGAATTGTGCCGACAGATCAATGCCTTATGCAATAAAGATAAATTCACCAGCATTCTTTTAGATACCCATAAGAAATTCCTTGTGGTATGGACCCTGGAGATACAATATGCCCACCCTTTGATGCCCATAACAAGTTATACTTCTTTATAGTCAATGGAACCTTACAGCCCTGGCTTGGGTGCCCTTAATGTCTTTCCCCCTCTCTACCCACCTTACTTGCTTTCTGTCCTTTTCTACTATTCTCCTAAATGTCCCCATCACTGAAGCCCTTTTGTGTTTCTTCGTACTTTTCTTTTGTAACAGATTTATTGTTATAGTTGGAACCAACAGTACCTACTGATCCATATAATACCTAATCCCTTATGAGACATCCACAGACCATCTCTGGGTCTTTAGTTTGTCTACTGGAATATTTATGGACACTAACTGTGTTTGCACATAGCCATCTGTTATTTACAGCAATAGCCTTTGAAACCAAAATTGTCTTGCTTATATCTGTGTTATTCTTTATTTTATACCTGTATATTGAAAATGCTTCAATAAAAATGTATTGGAAGTGAAAAAAACATAGACTTTAAAAAGGATTCTAATAAATTTGACCCTTAAACCATAATCATTTTGCAGTAATGTAAGTAATTAACATTTATTTATTTTTTTTATCACCTTAGAGAGAAATATTGGCCAACTGTTCGTGTAACCAGTCTTTTTAAATACTTATAAAGTACACTTCCCATGGTGATTATATACTGATTGAACAGCTGAAACATGTTGCTTACAAGACACAAGTGCTGTACAGTTATGATTCAGTCATTCCAGACTTTCAGTGCTTACAATTCTAATGTGAATTTGCTAAATAAATAGCCTTTTTCAATTTCCTGTAGCTGTAGGTGTTATTATTATGCAGGTCTGTCCTAAGCAAGTAAAGATGTCCAGTCATCTAGATGAATACCTCGGGGTAATCTTCTAAAAATCTGACAGTTTATATTCCCCCATACAATCAATATCCACTAAATGAAATCTATGAAAAATCTGATCACCCAAATACTGTTTGCCTCATTCCTGTTGTTCCCTGTGTATTTGTGATACAAGTATCAAAGCTGAGGATTTCACCAACATATCCATACAAATGTGTGGCGGTATCCTGGCTTGTTGTTGCAGATATGATCTGCACTCAGTAAAGCCATGCAGCTTTGGGTCCAGTTGTGTAATTTTAAAGTGGTTGTAAAGTCAGAAGGTTTTTTTTTTATCTTAATGCATTATGTGCATTAAGACAAAAAGCCTTCTGTGTGCAGCAGCCCCCCTAATACTTACCTGAATCCCTTCTCGATCCAGTGATGTTTTCAACGAGAGACTCGGCTGCCCTCTTCATTGGCTGTGACAGCAGTGAAGCGCGATTGGCTCACGCTGCTGTCAATAAACGTCAGTGAGCCAATGAGGAGAGAGAAGGGATGGGGATGGGCCGCGGCCCCATGTCTGAATGGACACATGGAACTGCAGCTCGGCTCTGGTGCCCCCATAGCAAGCTTCTTGCTGTGGGGGCACTCAACAGGAGGGGGGCAGGAGCTCCAAAGAGGGACCCGAGAAGAGGAGGATCTGGGCTGCTCTGTGCATAGGTACAATATTAGCTGTCCGCGAGTCATGGGAAACTTCTGCTGTTGGAAGAGATTGAATAAAAAGACCCGTTAATGAGCCAACAACTATGCCTTGAAGTTCTCTTAGAACTCTGGGATGAATAGCATCAGGCACAATTGCTTTATTAAGATTTAACAAAGCCAGTTTATCTGCTACCTCTGTCTCTAGAAATCCTAAAAATGGACTGTCATTGCTAGAACCAATATCATTCCCCAACTTTTTATTGTTAGTATGACACTGGCTGGGAAAGGGGTTAAACATCTAGGGCGATCAAACAGTTAACTGTGTGCCTAGCCAGTGTTTGTGTTTACTATGTGTGCTGTTTTTACTAGGGGAAGAGATAGATTTGAGTCCCTGCTTTGCAGGGACACAGAATACATCCCTTCCCCCCATCAGAATGGAACTCTGCCTTGTTTACATAGACAAAGCTCCATTCTGAGTCTCTGCCCAATGATCGGTGGCTCCTGGCAGACATCAAGTGCCTGGAATCTGCAGATTGGCTTCTGCTGTAAATAATCACAGCAGAAGTAGCAAGCTCCCTGCAGGCGAAAGTCCAGGATCATGTATATGTACGTGGTACAAAAGTGTACAAAAGTTCAAACATATAATGTATAGACATATACATACACCCTGCAGAAACCCCTACCCAAAAAAAAAAAAAAAAGACAAGGACTAACTAGAGTACAGTTAGGGACAATCTACCAATAAATAGACTCAAATATTATAAGGAAAAATATGGTGGTACACTAGACTATTCCGATTTTAACCCCTGGAAAAAATAACCATATCATATCTTCCTCCATCCAACTTAGATGTAATATATGGTTTACTACTATGTCTTCGACTCCCGCAGTGGTGTAAAACACATGACACAGAACACCACTAAACTAAACTAGAAAAAAGTAGAAAGGGAAAAAAAAGAAGAAAACAACAACAAAAAAAAGGAGAATAGCTAAAAGTAAAAATAAATAAGGATAGATAATGCAACCAGAAAAAGGAACTTGCACCGATATCACCTAACTCATCCAGGCTCTGGACCAGCTTCCAATCTTACCGCCAACCTGTATATAAATTCCGTAGTTCAGGGGATTCCCTGAGCATCTTCCAAGGGAGCCAGATTTGGCGACATTTTTCATATGTGTCCAATGCATGTGACAGGAGAGTCTCCATCATTTCAATATGGCCCATCTCTGTAACCCACTCAATCAATGATGGAGCATCTGTACTCCAGGAGGCATGAGTGGAGTCCAAAAACAAGAGCACTATATACTGCAGAAAGAATGTGTTTTGGTATAGTATCCTGTAACAGAAGAGACTCAAATGTATCTGGCTCTCTATTAAATACATCCCTTGAAGAGCAGGAGGAGAGAAAATATGATAGTTGCAGATATTCCAGCCAATGTGTGATTGGTTGCTGCTGTATAGGGATCAGATTTAATAGCAAATAGAAGAGTTTCATGGCAAAGGATTTTAGATATTTGATGGTTTGTCTCCTTGCTCCATGACAGGAAACATTTCCGTGCCACTTTTGGAGGAAACCCTGGGTTACCGAACAGGGGAGTCATTAATCCCACTTTAGGAGAAAGTCCTAGTTGAGTTTGCAATTTATTCCAGACACGCAGTAGATGTGCTGTAAGAAAAGATAGAGAATATAGTGGCCCACAAACAGAGGTGTCTAGCCAGGGAAGCACCTGGAGGTCAAAAGAGGCAATTGACTGTTCTATATGTACCTATTTTTTAATATGGGAATGATGGAACCAGTTTACTAGTCTAGTTAAGACCGCTGCAGCGTGGTAATAATATACCTCCAGTGCCCCTACACCAGGCTTTGCTTAAGGGAGAGATAAAGTTCTCCTTTGTAGTCTAGGTCTATTGCCACCCCAAATAAACCTTGTAAAAGCAGATTGTAGAGTAACAAAAAAGGAACGGGACCACAGTGGGTATAGTTTGGAAGAGATAAAGAAAACACAGTACTATGTCCATTTTTAAGACATTCCCTGTGCTGGTTTATGGAGGAGGAAAGAATTATCTGATGGTGCTAAAGCCAAGACGGTTCGATCTGCCATCAAACAAGAAACAAAAGAGACGCAAAGATAGAAATTACAAGAAACGAGAACAGCACTGAAAAAAACTCTATTCTGCTCTATCTGCTCCTGATGATTAGCATAGGTGGATACCGCATTGCACACACCTCATTCCGGAGCAAGAGAGTATATGGGTTCCTAGGACACCAGGACTAGAGACTTATTTTGCTACATGCTCTTTACCCCTGCAGGGGTAGGGGCTTCTGGTGAGTACATTTACCTAAGAGGGAGTATGAGAAGTCACTTCATTTTTTTACACAGAAGTTGATATAAAGTTGCATCACTTGGAAACCAGTCACTTTTATGGGAATATGGACACTTGATACTGAGAGATTTTTTGCTATATATATATTTTTACAAATGGACTGAATATTTACTATTGTTATATATTTGATTTGTTTTTTTTTCCCTTGATTTACTTGCAAACAAGCAGTATATTTATGCACTTTGTTTTTCCTGAAATACTAATATCTCCTGTTGATTAGCAATTAGTCACATTGTGGTAATATGTATATCTTACGTGGATAGAGTTTTTTTCATTATCATATATTTGTTTTGGAAGTAGAATTTAATATTTAATCATATTTTCTGAGATTTACACATTTACTTTCACTGTCCCAAACAGACATTTACGTATATTGTTATATATCAACTTTTTCAAATCATCATGGTTGGTTAACACACACGTTATTTAAATACTCATTATAAGCAGTGCCAACATCCCTTACTCTGATTACCCATTTTTAAGATGTTGATCCTCCCGAATCATGACTAATGGGCTTGATCATACTTCTTTAGATCTTGTATTGTACGCTGCATAAGAGGGTGATAATTTTCTATTTACAACTTGGTAAGATCTCGTGGAATTATAATACCCAGGTATTTAAGCGTCGAAGTGCAAATTTGAAATGGGAAATTATTCCCAAGAGCCTGGACTTGATGTGGTAAAAGAGATACATTAGGAATTTTTGATTTAGATAAATTTACTTTAAAATTACTCAGGGCACTGAAATGTCAAAATTCATACAGAATAGAGGGCATGGAAACATGTGGGTTGGTGACATAAAGTAACAAGTCATCAGCAAATACTGCCACCTGCAACTCCTGTCCATCTAGTGGTATACTTGTGATACAAGAGTTTTGTCTAAGAGCTGTTACCAGATGTTCCATTACTAAGACGACAGGAGGGGAGACAGTGGGCATCCCTGGCGAGCACCATTTTGGATAGGAAAACTAGAAGAAACAGACTGATTAAATCGTATTTTGGCTCTTAGTTTAGTATAGAGTGCCATAATTTTTCTTAACAGAACTGGTCCCAGTCCTATTTGTATCAGAGTTTGTTCCAAAAAGGGCCAGCTAATATGATCAAATGCCTTCTCTGCATCAACAGAGAGAAGGCAAGCTGGTATTTTTGCTGATTGGGTATGATCAATGAGCAAAAAGGATTTAGGCGTGTTATCACGTGCTTCCCTCCCCTGGACAAACCCAACTTGGTCTGTATGTACCAGATTTGGGATATGAGGTTGCAAGCGTGAGGCAGTCAATTTGGCATAGATTTTAACATCAACCCCAATTAAAGATATAGGATGATAGCTAGAACACAGTCTTAAATCCTTTTCCGGTTTAGAAAGTAATGTGATACGTGCCTCTAGTGTCTGAGGTGGGAACCCATTGATCGCAGATATGCTATTGAACACCCATAGTATGAACGGTGTTATATGTTCCTTATAGGTCTTGTAGAATTTCAATGTAAAACCATCAGGGCCAGGACTTTTACCTGATGGTGTATTAGTAATCGCTTCCAATAATTCGTCATGTAAGAAAGGAGAATCCAAAGAGTTCCCACTATCTTCATCTATTTTGAAATAGCAGTTTCATGCACATATTCCTGTATACGGCAGCCAAGAGAGTCTGAGTCAGAAGATGGTGAAGGAGCAAGATTATACAAAGCTGTAAAATAATCACAGAAGGCCTTTTAGAGAAAGTGTGGATCTGAAGTGATTTCCCTGGATGGCAACGCAATACTGGGTATAAATGTCTGGGAGGAGCGGGGGTGTAATGACCGAGCAAGTGGTCTCCCAGACTTGTTTCCATACAGGTACCTTCCTAGAGCATATCTATGTTGACCTCTACTATGGGACACCTCTAGGGCATGTAGTAATGATGACCTTGTCAAAGATATATCAACCAGTAGCTCTGGGATCTGAGAATTTTTATGTGAAGTCTCCAAAGCCCTAAGCTTGGACAGAATATCTTGTATAGTCACAGATCTTTCTTTCTTTAGGGGGGCTCCATGTTGAATAAACAGTCCTCGTAGTACCGCTTTCAAGGATTCCCATTGTAGGGGTAAGGGAGTCTCGTCATGCTCATGGTCGGCAATAAAATTTTTAATCGCTGCCACAATTGGCTGATGACAAAGTGAATATGATATAAGAGTTTAATTTAAGCGCCAGGGGTCTGTGGAGGGTATATTGTCAAAAAAAGAGGTGAATGATCAGACCAAATAAAAGACCCAATATCCATAAGGGGATTCCATTACAATATATGTGGTCCCACAAAAAAATAATCTAGCCTACTATAGGATTGGTGAACTGAAGAATAATATGTATAATTCCGATTTTTAGGGTTTAATGTACACCAAAGACCAAGCAATCAATGTTCAAACAACTCTCTTCTAAGGGCCCTCAGCCGGCTGAAAGAAATATTTGATCAGGAAGTGGTATCCAGCTGAGGTTCTAGTACAATATTAAATTCCCCTCCTACAAGGATAGTACTTTCTGCAAATTCTGTCAAAAGATGAAGGTATTGTGTAATTGCCGTTGTTTAATCGTGGTTTGGAATATAGAGAATGGCAATTGTAAAAACTTTATTCCAGAGAGAAAAAGATACCGGGCATTGGGATCAGTCACATGGTTCAAGGGCAATATTGGTAGACACTTGTGAATAGCGATGGAGACTCCCCTAGTCTTAGCTTTAGCCCTGTAGAGTGGTCAGCAAGTGGTTAAATTCAAATACAGGTACTAACCAAGGATAGTTGGCTGTCTCCAAACTCTTGCTGTTTTCAAACTACTGCTGTTCAAACTATGCACTTTTGTCCCGCGGCACGTCTATGTATCTATATATGACGAAATGCGTTGGATGGGACCAGACATGATGTCACCACGGCTGTTTTTCGCTGTTTATGGCCATCGTTGCAGCCACTTTGTAGCATTTACATGCTCGTTTTTACAAAGAAAATGTGAGCGCACTCTTTTATTTTTAATAAAATACTTCTTCTTCTTATACAGTATTATGCTATGAGTTTTATGTTTCATATTTATCTACACCAGGAATGAGACTCTGATCTAGAGCACACTAGGATCGCCAGTATCCATGTGGATGTGTTTGGGAAATTTTTCCCTAAGACTTATTTGGCTTTTCCATTAGCTTGGAAGCCAACACGCACTGGTAAGCTGCCAGCTCTACTGATGTTAGTGCATTTGCACAGCGGATTTGGGGAAGTTGGCTCTCCCCATGCATGCTCTTATCTCTCTTGTGGAATATGTTTTCTGGGACACTGGAATCGATCCTTAACTCAACTGCCTGCTTTTTTTCACTTTGTTTTGAATTTATATTTGAACTTTATTTGAAAAATAAAAACCGCAGAGGTGATCAAATACCACCAAAAGAAAGCTCTATTTGTGGGAACAAATGATAAAAATGTTGTTTGGGTACAGTGTAGCATGACCACGCAATTGTCATTTAAACAGCAACAGTGCTGAAAGCTGAAAATTGGCTTGGGCAGGAAGGGGGGAAAGTGCCCTGTATTGAAGTGGTTAAATACAACATGAATTAGGCACCAATTAGGACAACAGCTCACCTCTCTTACATATGCTAATTGATAACACCAAATACTCAACACCTCAGCAGCACAATAACAATTACTCCAGTATTTAGTATACAATCCCCAATAGCAACACAGACAAAATACCAGGGTTAAAATCTAAACAAATTAAGAAAAGCAATTAAAAATACATAAAAAATAAGAAATAATTTAAACTTTATCCAGCTACTGCTGTTCAAACTATGCACTTTTGTCCTGCGGCACTTCAGTAATGTGACACTTTGAAAGAGCAAACTCTAAAGAGTAAACTCTACAGACTTGCTACCCTTCTAAGGCAGGCCATACATTGTGCAAATTTATTTCCTGCAACCACAAGTTGAGGAAAGAAATTCACACGATTCACCCATCAACACAGACAGTTCTAACAGGGGAATCCCTCCTGCCGAGCAATTGTCTGCTCCCGGCAGGAGGGGGGGGGCAGGGGGAAGACAGTGATTATCACTAACGGCTATAACAGCCGCTAGCGTTAATGGTAAAATAATCTGGCAGGCTGGTTGTACCCAAGTTGATAGATTGATCAACTTGGTACACTCACGGTTTGAATCTAGGATGGTTTCTGCTGTATTGTCGGCCTTAAATACAACACTAATTAGGAACCAACTAGGGTAACCCAGTACTCAACACTTCAGCAGCACAATAACAATTACTCCAGTACTTAGTAAACAATCACCAATAGCAACACAGCCAGAATACAAAGGTTAAAAAGTAAACAAGTCAAGAAAAGCAATTAGAAACACTTTAAAGAAATTAGAAATAATTCAGACTTACTGTATCCAGCTACTGCTGTTCAAACTATGCACTTTTGTCCTGCACAACTTCTGTAATGCTGCACTTTGAAATTGCAAACTCTACAGAAATACTACACAAATAAACAATACAATCTACATTGTCAGTGAGTATACAGGAAGATTTTATTTACTAATGAAGTAGGATATGTTCAGTGTAACCCAGGGAAAGCACTGGTTTACTGCTTAAGCTCCTGTGTCCAAATTCAGTAGTGGGTGTTGGCTCAGTATAAAGAGCCAATCCCAGCTCAGACAAGAGAAAGTAAAGTCCAGATTGCCACACACCAAATAACCCCGAGGTGCATGCAAGTCATAGCAGCCTTAGTCTAGTTCCATCCAGGTCATGCCCCTGACATGTTTCACCCTGCCCACTGGGCTTAGTCATGGAGTCAGGACTAAGTCCTATGGGCGGGGCAAAAAAATTTTGGGTCTTGGCCTGGATGGAGATAGACTGAGGCTGCTATCACTTGCATGCATCTCGGGTTTGTTTGGTGTTTGGCAATCTGAACTTTTCTTTCTCCTGTCTGAGGATATGTTGAGTATCTCATATATACAGCTGTATATAGGGATACATTTTCTAAGGTTTGTTGCACCATCATCCCACTAGATATAGAACCAAAAATGAATAAAATATGGGTATTTTAAAGGTGCTAAATGTCTATCATCATAGTTAGTAAGTGCCCCATAATATTTGTAAAAATAATTATTTGTTAATGTTACCTCATAAAACATTAGCTACTTTAAAAAAGTGTAGCACAACCAATAACCTCCTACTAACATTAAGTTGTGCTACAAATTGGGGAGAACAGTGACTGACACACATGAAATGTTGGTGCAAATGTACGGAAACCGTGAGCAGAAAATGTGTTTAGGATTGGTTCAAATGCTTTTGCGACAAGAAGGAAATGACTGAGGATGAGCCACGTTAGCATTAGCAAGGACATGGTGCCCACCATCGTCAGCGAAGATTTGGGTAAGTGGAAGATCTGTTCCCAGTTTGTGCTGCACTAACTTTAGGTATGTGTGTACAGTAAGCAAAGTACTGTGCATGTTTGTTCTTGGTGTGTTCTAAATTAGTCATGTTCAGTGGACTTTACCGAGGCCCATAATGGTTGATTGAAATTTTTGGTCAGTCATGGTATAACTCTTGCTCTCTTCATTTCAGAGAAATGTATTATATGTTACAGAGTCTAGCCAATTCAAAAATCATTTTCTCTTTTCGCCAGGGATCCTGGATAGTCCCTCTTTATTGGCATTACAGTGATAAGTTGTCAGATTATCATCCTAACATAGCAGGAAGCAGAGGTAACGTGTGAGCCCAGTGACAGCAACAGGTGCAGAGAGCTGTGCAAACTGTGTAACAATGGGCAGTTATAGATGAACATGCATCTGTTACCATCATTAACCCTCCAGAATGT
The DNA here is from genome assembly GCF_042186555.1 of Aquarana catesbeiana. NCBI lineage: Eukaryota > Metazoa > Chordata > Amphibia > Anura > Ranidae > Aquarana > Aquarana catesbeiana. The sequence goes on from NC_133326.1 coordinate 286,145,584, forward strand.
CCTGGCAGTGTTTTTAAACCTTTTTAGAAAAAAACATTATACTTCTGTTGTCTGACTTCTTATTCCACAAATGTTAGCTGCCTGGCAGTCATGCAGATTCATTGCTTGGTTATGTTGAGTCACTAACGCAGAACAAGTATGTAGATAAGGGCTTCTGACTTTACTAATATGCATACTTGTCTTGGGTCAGTGACTTAGAAATTATTGAAGTCAGGTTGTTAACCTAACAGCTAAGCAACTAGTATTTTCAACTAGTATTTTCAGATAGTGGTTAGTAATGGCAGCACCTGTATTTCTCCTAGGAATGGTTTATCTTAAAATGGATGTAAACCCTCACATACGACCAGTGAAGTGAACAGCCTCAGATGATACACAGGGATGAAACAAATCTCCCTACATAAGTTTTACTTGTATATCTGCAGTCTTCCCCTTTCTATATTCTTTAGAAGGTACACATTGTGTTACAAATCTTTCTTCCTGTTTCAGCAGTGAGTGTGGAGTCTGGGCAAACACTTTGTGTGAGAACTGACTGGAGGAAAGGTGCACACCCCCCTCCACATAGGCAGAGGAATGAAGAAACTTGCAGAGCTGTGCTGTGAATAGACAAGCTCTCTGCTTATCTGTCTCTAATGCCTCGTACACACAATCGGACATACCGACAACAAGATCCATATTTTTTTCTGACGGATGTTGGCTCAAACTTGTCTTCCATACACACGGTCACACAAAGTTGGTCGGAAATTCCGAACGTCAAGAACGTGGTGACGTACAACATGTATGACGAGCCGAGAAAAATGAAGTTCAATAGCCAGTGCGGCTCTTCTGCTTGATTCCGAGCATGCGTGGCACTTTGTGTGTCACAATTGTGTACACACGATCTGAATTTACACGAACGGATTTTGTTGTTGGAAAATTTGAGAACCACATCTCCAATTTTGTGCAACGGAAATTCCAATGGAAACTGTCCGATGGACCCTACACATGGTCAAAATTTCTGACAAAAGGCTCCCATCGAACATTTTCTATCGGAAAATCCAACCGTGTGTACGGGGAATAAGTTCCATCCCCAACACAAATTTTCAGCTGCTTTTATCTACTGTGCCTGAGAGCTTGTCAGAAGTTATCATGTTGATAACAGAGGAACAGAGCAGCAGAAAGACATGGGACTTAGAGCTTTGGAGAGAGATAAGTGAACACTACAGATACACTATATTATCAAAAGTATTGGGACACCTGCCTTTAGACGCACATGAACTTTAATGGAATCCCATCTTAGTCTGTAGGGTTTAATATTGAGTTGGCCCACCCTTTGCAGCTATAACAGCTTCAACTCTTCTGGGAAGGCTGTCCACAAGGTTTAAAAGTGTGTCTATGGGAATGTTTGACCATTCTTCCAGAAGTGCATTTGTGAGGTCAGGCACTAATGTGGACAAGAAGACTTGGCTCACAGTCTCCACTCTAATTCATCCCAAAGGTGTTCTATTGGGTGGAGGCCAGGACTCTGCGCAGGTCAGTCAAGTTACATAGTTACATATAGTTACATAGTAGGTGAGGTTGAAAAAAGACACAAGTCCATCAAGTCCAACCTATGTGTGATTATGTGTCAGTATTACATTGAATATCCCTGTATGTTGTGGACATTCAGGTGCTTTTCTAATAGTTTCTTGAAGCTATCGATGCTCCCCGCTGAGACCACCGCCTGTGGAAGAGAATTCCACATCCTTGCTGCTCTTACAGTAAAGAACCCTCTATGTAGTTTAAGGTTAAACCTCTGTTCTTCTAATTTTAATGAGTGGCCACGAGTCTTGTTAAACTCTCTTCTGCGAAAAAGTTTTATTTCTATTGTAGGGTCACCAGTACGGTATTTGTATATTGAAATCATATCCCCTCTCAAGCGTCTCTTCTCCAGAGAGAATAAGTTCAGTGCTCGCAACCTTTCCTCATAAGTAAGATCCTCCAGACCCTTTATTAGCTTTGTTGCCCTTCTTTGTACTCGCTCCATTTCCAGTACATCCTTCCTGAGGACTGGTGCCCAGAACTGGACAGCATACTCTAGGTGCGGCCGGACTAGAGTCTTGTAGAGTGGGAGAATTATCGTTTTATCTCTGGAGTTGATCCCCTCCCCTGCAAAGGGTGGGCCAACTCAATATTGAACCCTACGGACCAAGACTGGGATGCCATTAAAGTTCATGTGCATGTAAAGGCAGGAGTCCCAATACTATTGGTAATATAGTGTATATGCGCCTAGGTAAAATTTCATGAATAGGTTTACATCCACTATAAGTCCTATCCATACTCCCTCTTCCATTCTAATGCCCCGTACACATGGTCGGATTGGTGTGTTGTCGGAAATTCCGACCGTGTGTGTGCTCCATCGGACATTTTCCATCGGATTTTTCCGACACACAAAGTTGGAGAGCAGGAGATAAAATTTTCCGACAACAAAATCCGTTGTTGGAAATTCCGATCGTGTGTACACAAATCCGACGGACAAAGTGCCACGCATGCTCAGAATAAATAAAGAGATGAAAGCTATTGGCCACTGCCCCGTTTATAGTCCCGACGTACGTGTTTTACGTCACCGCGTTCAGAACGATCGGATTTTCCGACAACTTTGTGTGACCGTGTGTATGCAAGACAAGTTTGAGCCAACATCCGTCGGAAAAAATCCATGGATTTTGTTGTCGGAATGTCCGAACAAATTCCGACCGTGTATACGCCCTATTACACATAAACAATGTTTTTAAAAACAGCAACATCAATTTTGTTGCTGTTCTTTTTATTTGGTAAAACTGTTACTAAAAAAATGTTATACTCTCATCTCTGTCCCAGCAAAGTGAGCAGCTTCAAAAAGGTCCTGTACTGTGCTACACAGAGAATTCATGCAAACTGCTCCATGCAAAAAGTCTAGTGCACCATTTTGCAAGCTTTGCCGTATATAAAATGATTTTTGTAGACACTAAACTTGGATGCAGCTTCATGCTTGAGAATTGCATTAAAATGTGTTGGGTATACAAAGCCTTAGGGCAAGGGAACAGTTTTAAAATTTTAAAATTCATTAGGCTCCATTCACACCTAAGTGTAGTAATTTACTAGTGTTTTCCTGGCATTTTTACAAGATTTTTAAAAGCGTTTTTTGCAACTTTTTACAAGTGTTTTACAGTTTCAGGTGTTTTTGTTTAGCCAATAGAAAGCACTAGGGGGAGGAGAGGGAGAGGAACTTACGGGTGGAGAGCTGCTGTTTGAGCAGAAAACGAGCAACAAAACGCAAGTAAAATGCTCAAGTCAGGCGTTTCTATTAAAGTCTATGGAGCAAAAAACGCTTGTAATGTGCCAAAAAGAAGCTCATGTACTTTTTTGGGGGCGGGTGTTTTGCTTCAGGTGACAGAACACTAATATATGAACAGGAGCCATTGAAATTATTAGGATTTGGCTTGTTGAGCGTTTTAGAGCTACAAGCTTCAAGCAGAAAATAGCTCAGGTGTGAACAGGGCCTTACTAAGGTTTCTTATATATTATACAAGCTTTAAATCCAGACATCTGAGCATTAACACCTACTACATTAAAAAGTGCTATGCTAAAGCCACTTTAATTTTTATTTATTTATTTTTTTACACCTGCAACTTAGTTTAAAAGTATAATAGGGGATCCAACCATGAAGGTCCATGAAGGTCCTTGTTCAGATGCTTCCTTTTATGAAGTGACAACTGTCTCCAAATTGTGCTCCTGCATTGTCATCCTGCTATATACACCCTTTGTAGAGACTACCAGCTGACATGCAGACACACATTGCTCAGGTATGGTCCACTGTTGTCACTATGAAAAAGTCTGTCCAGAGCAATTATTTGCAGCCAATGCCAAAACTAGTGCATGTTGACAGTTAGTACCTGAAAAGTCCATGGCCATTGTTGATGACACATATGATTTACTAAAAGTGTAGAGTGAAAAATCTGCTTCAGCTCTGCAATTGGCTTCCTTTTTTTTGCTATAGCTTAATTGAACAAGCTGAAATTAGATGCTGATTGGCTACCATGCACAGCTGCACCAAATTTTGCATGCTCCAGTTTTAGTAAATCAACATAGCACTGCTTTAGCAAACTAATGTTATGCGATCTAGGCTTACATAGACTTTAAGATCACTGCATCATGTAATTCTGGAAATCAGTGAAACGTTCCTTGATCCTTTAAGCAATGTAGTATTGTTTGACTCGATGATCGATTTATGTAATGCAAATGTCAGTTAAAGGCTAAGTTCACCTTTTGGAACATGGTACATGTTCCATCTGCTGCCACCAGTTCCCCCGATCCATCCCTTGGTATGACAGCGGGCAGAATATCTCACCCGCTGTCTCAATTTTAAAACGCTACGTCTGCATCATTGACAGTGTTCTGCGAATTAATGAATTACAACTACTGTTAGTCACTGTGGCTGACAGCTTGTAGTTCTGATTGTACTGCCAGGGCGCAGGCTCTGTAGCTTTCAACAGACTACCCATATGAAGGTATGGGCTGAAAATATGTGCATGTTATCCTTGTTATCCTTTAGGCTGGGTTCACACTATCTTCACATGCTGCTCCCAGCAGGGGTCCCGTTCACCATTTAAGGTCCAATTTCAGCCCGAATTTTTGGCTGAATTCGGACTTGAAACGGACCAAAAAACACACAGGGCTCCTGTGCAAATTCGCACCGGAGAACCGGCTCCATAGAGAGTCAGTCAAAATCTCCTGCTATTGCGAATTCCCCACTTCCAATTCGCAATAGTGTGAACCCAGCCTTAAGTTGAGTAATCCTCCCCACTTTCTTTGCCGTACCACTATTTACCATTTCAAATATTAGAAAAAGAATGTACAAGAAAAAAGGAAGGAAAATCTCTTGTATGACACAAGTATTAAAGCAGTATTAAACCCAAAAGTAAATGTGTATTATTTTGCAGTTTACCAATCCTAGATGGGATAGCTGCATTCATTTTCTTTTTTTAGGTTTTCTTTCTGCTTCTTTCATCTGTTGATCCAGCCACTGTCTGTTGTTTTTCAAAACAAGCTCTCCTACAAATGTATCAGTTTGCAGGGATGAGACAAACCATTTACCACTGGCAGGGGTGCTTACTAGACATGTGCAATTTGTTTCGCAACAAATCGAAATTTGGCCGACTTTTGCATCTTTTGGACATTCGGATGCATCCGAATGTCCGAATAAAAAAATAATGAATTTCAACTAATACGAAAGAAATTATAGTGGATATAACGAATGAATATAACATGATTCGTTAATTCGTTAAAGATCTAATGAAACAAAAGGTCAACTCAAAGTAAATCTTACAGTCCAATCAACTGATTAATTTTGTTCTGGAGGTTGGATTACTGGTAAAGTGCATTCCTGAGAACTGAGTGAGAAGGATGTCGTATTGTATTTGAGCAGAGGAGAAGAGATATTGTCATTGTGTGTGTTAATAGATTCAATAAACAAACGACTTTCCAAACTACGAATCATTATCACGAATATATATACATACATAACTATCAAATATCAACTAATACGAAATAAATTATAGCGGATATAACAAATGAATTCGTCATGATTCGAGATTCAGTATAACGAATATTGACACTCTACAGAAATAACGAATTATCCAAAAACGGATTACGTAGCATAACGAATATAACAGAACAAAATTATGTATTTTACGAATGACAATGAACCGAAACTAAACAAAATTTTCTGTTGTGCATAAGTCTAGTGCTTACAATGATCAGTTTTCATTTGTGCAAAACCTTTATACCAAAAGCGAAGCAAAAATGTTTCCTGTAACTACTTATAAAGTGTTATCTGGAGTTTGGCTTCAATTTGCTAGTGTATTTAAATTTCCCAACATATTTAACACTCCTCCTCACAGACTAACAATGTTTCTCACTGCTGTGCCCCCTGTGCTCATTCATCCAGAGTGTAGACACTATAGTACAGAAGGTGTGTTACCGTCCAGATCACCAGGTAAAAGAAAAAGGGGGGAAAAAGCCTATAAAAAAAAATAATGAATAAAGCCACCACATCTAATGGTAATTGGTAAGCTGTAATATATTTCATTTTTGCTTTTGGGTTTAATACTGCTTTAACATAGGATTTTTTAATTATACAATGTGCCTAATATTTAAAAATATATAGGGGTCAATGGACACAATTTATACCACATACAGTATTCACCACACTATGGGGTTTATTTACTAAAACTGGAGGGTGAAAAATCTGTCTCACTTCTGCATAGAAACCAATCAGCTTCCAGGTTTTATTGCCAAAGCTGAATTCAACAAGTTGAGGTTAGAAGCTGATTCTGGTTTCTCTGCAGAAGTGAGACTGATTTTACACTCTCCAGCTTTAGTAAATAAACCCCACAGTGTCATTGTCATCATCATTAGTAATAGATCTTAGTCACAAAAGGGATTACCTAATGTTATGAATGCAAACACTGCATACGATACTTTACAAAATCATATAGTATTTTAATACTCATTACAAAAAATAATTTCACAAACATCCCACAGGCTTAAAATTAAACTAGTCTCAGACTATAAGATTCTATTTGTTGTGATGAGTAGAAAAAAAAATATGGAAATAAGGTGGAGATAAAATACAGACTCATGGGATAAAAATCCCCATTCCTGAGAAGTAGAGGGTTTCAACAGTTAAATATCAATTTCATGTGAAAAATGTGTATGTCCACACATGTGTTTTTTATACCTTTTGTAAATTAAACATTTTGATTTCAGACATGTATTGGGAGGAAGGAAGAATGCAGTCCAAGGAACTGACTCTGTTGATGACTAAGGTGTGAAAAACAACATATTATAATGATTATTAGCAAACTGATTTAACATACAGATGACAATCCTAAGAGGTAAATGCTTGAAATAATAATATTACCAATAAAGCTGCAAATGAAAGTTGGAAGAAAAAAAAATCAGATAACTCTGCATTTATTTTACAGAAAAAAAAGGCTGATAAAGATGAGAAGGAATGAATGGAATGGAAATAAAGAAAAGCAAAGATTTTAATCTCTTCTGAGAAAATGTATAACTATATGATAAAATATGTCACTGATAAGGAGAAAAGTGTGTAGCAAATATGATTTTCCAAGTAATCAGCCTAAAACATTGATTTAGGTATGCATATCAAATAGAAGTCATATTACTTTCATGCAGTCTTAAGCCACGTATACACAATCGGATTTTCCGACGGGAAATGTTGGATGTGAGCTTGTTGTCGGAAAGTCCGACCGTGTGTATGCTCCATCGAACATTTGCTGTCGGAATTTCCGCACACAACTGTTTGAGAGCAGGTTCTCAAATTTTCCAACAACAAAACTTGTTGTCGGAAAGTCCGATCGTGTGTACACAAGTCCGTCGCACAAAAGTTCACGCATGCTCAGAATCAAGCAGAAGGAGCCGCGCTGGCTATTGAACTTCCTTTCTCTCGGCTCGTAGTACGTGTTGTACGTCACTACGTTCGGAATTTTTGGCCAACATTTGTGTGACCGTGTGTATGCAAGACAAGTTGGAGCCAACATCCTTCGGAAAAAAATCCACGGTTTTGTTGTCGGAAAATCCGATCATGTGTACGGGGCATAAGACAGCTAATGTCCTATACACAAGACATTATGTATGTGTAGTGATTAAATCTTATTTAATATTTGTAAGTTTGTAGAACTGTAGAAAGGCAAAGTCTACTAAACTTGATATGGTCTGCTACAGCATAAGTTTATCTTATTGTAAAATCCTGAAATGACAATAAAGGCAGTGGGTGATGCTTTTAAAACGGGAGTCTGTCCTAATCAAAATGTTTCTATAGTTTCTACTGGAAAAGCTGTTTAAATATATATGTAAAACTACTACCCTTCCGGGCATGTGAAATGACCCCCAAGCGGCCTATTAGGTATACACTCCCAATGGCCCAGTCCACTTACTACAGTTACTCTCCCAGACACATTCAATTTTCAGGGAGCTAGTCACCTTAGTAGGGTTTTGTAGCTTTATTACTGAACACACATGAAAGTAGATGAGGGAACAGGATTCCAAAAAACACAACAGTAACTTATCTGTACAGCAGATCATCTGTATAGCAGCCTAAAATGCCTTCTACAGGTAGCAACTTCTTGCTTGTAAGTCTCACACACATAGGGGTCGATTTACAAATTTTTACCCCTAAATTAGTTGTAGCGCCACCCCCGTGACACGGGCCACTGGAAGATGACTGTCCCCAAATTATGCCCTGACCTTGCAAGCCTCCCAACACCTCTGACACCCTGGGTTTGGACATAACTCAAAAAAAGAATGCAAATACAGCAGACTGTAGCAAAGTAAAATAGTATTTTACTAAAGATTCTTAAATCAGCAAAGAGAAAGGAATGTTAATGCAGATATCTTTCAAACTCAAACTTTAGGCTCAGCAAGTATACAAAGGACATGCAATGCAAAGAAAAATCACAATAAACCAAATGGTGATAACCAATAGGCCGTGGAAGAACCTATGACCCCAGGTATAAAAGAGAAGAGAAAGACTTTTCTGTGTCAAACTGCTCCCATAACCACTTCAGCCCTGGAAGGATTTGCCCCCTTAATGACCAGAACATTTTTTGAGATACGGCACTGCGTCGCTTTAACTGATAATTGAGCGGTTGTTAGACGTTGTACCCAAACAAAATTGACGTCTTTTTTTTCTCCACAAATAGAGCTTTCTTTTGGTGGTATTTGATTACCTCTGCAATGTTTTTATTTTTTGCACTATAAACAAAAAAAGAGCGACAATTTTGAAAAAAAAAAAACAATATTTTTTACTTTTTGCTATAATAAATATCCCCCCCAAAAATATAAAAAAGCTAATTTCTTCCTCAGTTTAGGCTGATATGTATTCTTCTACATATTTTTGGTAAAAAAAAAAAAAATCGCAATAAGCGTGTATTGATTGGTTTGCGCAAAAGTTATAGTGTCTAAAAAATAGGGGACATATTTGTGGCATTTTTATTATTTTATTTTTTTTTACTAGTAATGGTGGCAATCTGAGATTTTTATTGGGACTGGGACATTGCGGCGGACAGATCGGACACTTTTGACACATTTTTGGGACCACTGACAGTTTTACAGCAATCAGAGCTAATAGCCACTGATTACTGTATAAATGTCACCGGTAGGGAAGGAGTTAACACTAGGGGGAGATCAAGGGGTTAAATGTGTGTCCTAGGGAGTGATACTCTCCTCACCCCTAACTGAATAGAGATCTGTCTGTTTATACTGACAGATCTCCGTTCTGTGTCTCTCAGGAGTGATCGCGTGTGCCCAGCAAACATCCAGCCGCCGGGGACATGCATCGGCTCTATCATTGCGCCACAGGCGCGTTCACGCCCCCTAGTGGTCTTAAAGCAGCCGACGTATACCTACGGCAATTTGCCCAGGCTAGCCAACCTGCTGCAGTATAACTGCGGCGGCTGGTCGTCTAGTGGTTAAAATCCTATTGCCACGGGCCCAGAAAGCAAACAGCACAATTTATAAGAACACAATGGGGGGTTATTTACAAAAGGCAAATCCACTTTGCGCTACAAGTGCAAGCTACAATGCAAAGTGCACTTGAAATTGCACTGAAAGTGCTCTTGGAAGTGCAGTCGCTGTAGATCCGAGGGGGACGTGCAAGGAAGATAAAAAACAGCATTTTAGCTTGCATATGATTGGATGATAATGTCAGCAGAGCTTCCCCACATTTCAGATCTACCCCTCAGATTTACAGCAACTGCACTTCTAAGTGCACTTTCAGTGCAATTTCAAGTGCACTTTGCACTTTTAGTTTGCACTTGTAGTGCAAAGTGGATTTGCATTTCGTAAATAACCCCCAATATGTGAACAATGCAATAAGCAATGCAATGCGCACAGATGTTATGGACTGAGTCCTTTATGTGGGGGAGGAGAAGAGGAAAGATGTCCTTGTAGTGTAAATGTTCAGCATTTTTAGCTAGCTGAACAAGGGCCCAGAGAGATTGCTGTGCAATGGCAACCAGCAATAGTGGATAACATATGCAAAGTGTTTCCTGTTAGAAGCTTTGCAGTGTCTTTTGTAGGATGTATGCATGGTGGGCTTCTGCCCACTCACCAATCCTGGTGATTCTAAGGCTCAAGGGAATAGGATGTCCCAGAACAGGCTCCTGAAGAATCTGCAACCAGTAAAGGGTGGCTGGCCATTCAACTGGGTCTATAACAGTGATTATGAGAGTGACCCCCATCAGTCACTTAGCCGACAGGGAGCTAATGATGATGGATCTGCCTGCAGGTGTATGGCTCTCTTGTTAAAGAATCTCCACACTGTCCTGGCCGTGGCACCTGCTCACATTCCCTAGAGTGGCCAGGTCTCTGCTCTCAGCTGAAGGTCATGGTACCAAGAGGAGAAGCTCCTTCCTGGACTGGGCTATTTATGTCCTCACCCAGCATTCCTTTCTCTCCAGCCGCTGGAACTTTTAGTCTGCAGCAGCACTGGCTCCATGAAAATCCTGGCTCTCCAGACCACATGTCCAACAATTCCATTTTCAGTAGTGGTCTCTCTCTCTCTCTGCCTTCAGGAAATTATGACACAATGTCCAGGCTGAACACTAGAAGGAAACAAATTCAAGGCAGCTCTTCTTAAAGAATGTCCCATGATGACTACATCATGAATGTGGTCAATTTAGCACAATTGAGCAAACTCCTAATTAATTGGCTGGTAAGAATAAATGTTCATAATTGGGCCACTAACATTTCCTACTCTGACAACAGTATACTCCTAAACAGTAGCAGGCAAAAGCAAAAGATTTCCCCAAAGAAAATCCTGATGACCAGCTTCATGCAACTCACTTCCTTTAAGGTTTTTTTTCATGTGGAATGGAGATGGGCATTAGGATCGTAGGAAGTTACTGGAGGTGTGGTTTGTAAGAAACTGACAGCTATAGCATACAGAGGAGAGAATGGGGCTCCTTTTTTATTTTATTTGTACATGTGTATACGATTAAAATGCATTAGAATCCCATGATTTTTTTCACAAAAGGTTTTTTTTTTTTAATTCATTAAATTGCTCCAGGAAAAGTTATTTTTCATTTGTTATTTTTCAACAAAACAATTCAACAAGTCAACAATAAAGGTATGATCCTCGGTGGACCCAGAATCATCTTCCTTGGTGTGCTGAAAATCCAGTTGTGGTCACTGGTGGGTGCTGCAGTTTTGTTTTTGATGTTAGCAGTGCCCAACAGACAGTGTACATGGAGCCTCCTAATGCTGCAGTGCTATCATGCAGATATGGCTTGGGGGCACGCTCCCAGCATGGAAATGTACATAAAACAGCAATGGCTACTTTAGTAAAAAGGAGCTGGAATTCAATTAAATTACTAAAATTTTGCAGAGGCTTCTACCCAATAGGCTGACATGTACTCTATGCATGCTCCTGCATGGTGCCTTTGGGCTGTCAATTCACCTCTTTCTAGGCCATACCAGGAGACACATCAGAGAGCTATGACCATGAGCCAGAGACTACGATGCTAAAACAGCGCAAGGAAATCGACCCTTCCGGAAGAAGTCAAATTCCTTCCAACTTCAGAAGCAGAATTCTAATGCAGAAGCACTGATCTCATTGAACTCATGTTTCAAAGATTTTAAAAATGTAAAGATTATTGTTTTAAAGTCAATTCATAAATCAACTAATTTAAAGCAAGGTGAAGGCAGCCAACTCAATCCACAGCTCAAATACGAAGGCGTTTACTGTCTTACCTGCCAAAAAATTTGTGTAGTGTGTTCTTCTAATCCAAACATTCCTGTCAGACAGGCTAGGATCAAACCACACTTTTCTCTACTGAAGTTAAAGAAATACACCTGGCCATGGAACCTGTGACCAGTGAACTATCCAGGATGAGGAAAACCCAGCTCTCTGGGTACTGTGCAATGTCACCCAGTCTGAATCCTGCTGTGCAAGAAACTAGTAGTGGTTAATATAAAAATAAACTGAGGTAATAAAAAAAAACCCCCATAAAACTATAGTCTTACTGAACACAGAACTAAGTTAAATGTAATATTTTATCTCAACAAACATGTTTGCTAACCACTTGCCAACCGCTGCACATCGATATACGTAGGCACAATGGCAGCGGTGGGCAAATGGGCGTACCTGTAAGCCTACTTTAAGAACCGGGGATAGCAGGCTTACAGCGTGACCGTGCCCGCGGGCCGGCAGACTCGATGTCCGCCGGTCTCCCGGCGATCGTGTCTCGGAGCCTCAGAACGGGGAAGTGCCTTTGTAAACAAAACATCTCCCCGTTCTGGCTTGTGTCATGACAGAGATCACCGCTCCCTGTCATCGGGAGCGGTGGTCACTGTCATGTGACTTGAAGCCCATCCCCTCACAGTTAGAATCTCTCGCTAGGACACACTTAGCCCCTTCATCGCCCCCTAGTGGTTAACCCCTTCACTGCCAGTGTCATTTACACAGTAATCAGCGCATTTTTATAGCATTGATCGCTGTATAAATGACAATGGTCCCAAAATAGTGTCAAAAGTGTCTGACGTGTCCGCCATAAAGTCGCAGTCCCAATAAAAATCGCAGATCGCTGCCATTACTAATAAAAAAATAAAAATAAATATGCCATAAAACTATCCCCTTACGCTTATTGCGATTTTTTTTACCAAAAATATGTAGAAGAATACATATCGGCCTAAAATGAGGAAAACAATAGTTTTTTTAATATATTTTTGGGGATATTTATTATAGCAAAAATAAAAAAAAAATTTGTTTTTTTTTTCAAAATTGACACGCTTTTTTTTTGTTTATAGTGCAAAAAATAAAAACTGCAGAGGTGATCAAATACCACCAAAAGAAAGCTCTATTTGTGGGAAAAAAAGTATGTCAATTTTGTTTGGGTACAACAGCACAGCCGTGCAATTGTCAGTTAAAGCGACACAGTGCAGAATCGCAAAAAGTGCTCTGGTCAGGAAGGGGGTAAAATCTTCCGGGGCTGAAGCGATTAAAGTGATTGCAAACGATCACTTTGTAAAAGTTTCTCACCCTCATGCACAGGGTATCTTTCCTCATTTTACTGAAAAACGAATGGGTTTCGTTACAGTCTGCATTACCACTCTAGGGATTTCTCATCACTTTCTGTCTTGACATAGAGCGCAATAAAAACCTGAAAGGGATTTTATGTCCTCCCCACTCCAGTCCAAAAAATAGAGTTGTTTTTTCAAGCCCTGATCTTGCCTGGAGCCTCAATTCTCCATTTGCACTTCACTTTCCAATTGCAACACCCAGCAACAAAAAAATTCTTCTAGGTGTCGTCAGTCAGGGCACATCACAGGTTCTCTATACCGCTTCTTTTTCCAGTGGAGGAAGAGGAGTGGCGCCACATTGTTAGATGGAGGTGAGGA